>NW_021135018.1:0-245606 GCF_004193835.3 Ostrinia furnacalis
CCTTAGGCGGGCGCGCATTGTCTCGCAGGGCCGCCGGCGCCCGGCGCCCGGGGGAGCCCAAATGAGTGGAATTATTAAACCGGGGCCCGTTCCGCGATGTGACGCTTTTTGTAATGAATGTGCCGAACGCTCCGCCGCCCGAAACCGAGGGGGAGGCCGGGGCCCCGCTCGTATCAATTGTTGCAAACGAATCCGGGCCTTTTTTGTACCCACCCTGTATTGTGCGAGCGCTTTTGATATGAATTTCGTTGAAATTATAATTCTTCTATTGAGGCAGGTTGACGGTGATGGTTCAGGTAAAATGTGTCAAGAAATAACGATGTTTGTTTTAGTGTATTTATAATGCAACCCATTTTATAAAGAAAAAAATAAAGAAAACACATTGAATCCGATTTCTTTCCCTGGTAAAAATACAAATATTTAGTTAACACTGAATTTAGAATTTAAGGAAGTGGAACTCCTTAAATCAAGATAACTCGGAAGAAGATCAAGTATTAACTCTGAATCATCCTGTACATAAAGTGTGTATTATTTTAGAGAGCCTTAAGAACTCTACATGATACTTGATCACTATGTTATCACAACCCAAAATTTTTAGGCACATATTTCCGCAACAGAATGCTTCTCACTGAAGAGTCGTAACACAGACACTCGAACACAAAAGCAATGTAATTATTCAACGGGCCCGAGGAATTCGGCGTGGGTACGTAAGAAATGTGAAGGGTTCTAATTCGAGGTATTTATTTATGCAACTGCGATGAATGAGTGCCCGCGATGATGCGCGCGGATTCCAGCTCCAAAGGGGAGCCTTTGTGAACTTCGCGACATTTCTTATTCACAACAGTAAAAGAACTTCTCTCCTTCAACGGAGCTTTGTTATTACCGCAAATGCCCTTGTCAAGTTTGAAATATTCTCTCAGCTCTTATAACGCCCTCGACGATATACCTTCATCGTGGAAAAAGAAGAATTAGTAAGTACTATTAGTATACAGTTTCTTTACTCGTAGCATGCATCTGTTCCACTGAACGATTTCGAACAATTTTAACTTTAGCGTGATATTTGTATAGTCTTATTTATGATTCTGAAGTTAAAGCACTCTTGAAGGTTCGCGTGACTGTTTGTTAAGTGCATTGCTGTGCTCGCTCAACAACACTATTTTTCAAGTATTTTTGGAGGTTTACAACGCAAGCCACTTAACCAAAAAGTAGTTTCTAATGTTCAACTCGAATGATTTACGGCTAATAATCACTTGACGCTTTAGGTTACAAACAATAAACTTGTTAGCAGATGCAGGATTAAAAATAAAACTCAATTAAAATAGTAGTGTGTGCAGTATGATACTTCGTCCGACAGAAAAGACTCGCGTAACAAT
Organism: Ostrinia furnacalis; assembly: GCF_004193835.3. Classification (NCBI taxonomy): domain Eukaryota; kingdom Metazoa; phylum Arthropoda; class Insecta; order Lepidoptera; family Crambidae; genus Ostrinia; species Ostrinia furnacalis. The sequence goes on from NW_021135018.1 coordinate 1,374, forward strand.
GTTAAAAGTAATGCATGGAGCGAAATATTCAAATGTAAAAAGCGAGAGACAGGCTGCTCGCTGCATGTTCATAATAAACGAGATTGAGTGGGGCGGCGTGGACCCAAATGAATGACGGTAACAGCGGAGAGCGTAATCAGACGGGCGCGCAGCGCGACGTGCGTTTGCATGTAAAAACAAAGCAAATACATATTGCTACGGGAAATCTTTAGGGCGGATTTTCACTGTGCTGCCAAAGGAAATCGGATTTGCTTGCAAATTCCCGCTTCGTGCGTTCATTTGGAGGCTATTCTGTTTTGTATCGAACCGTAGTAGATGTCACTTTTGTAATGATGGACTCTGGTTTCTAGGACGCAGACAAATGAGTCAAACGTAAAAATACATTTTATTTACCCAATCAGACTCGTAGCCATGGTCGAGTTTAAATGTTACCTATGCAGAAATAAAATATGCAAACAGTGAGCTAGTAAAACACAAAAATCTCGACGTTACATTTGCCAAACAAAATACATTCTGCAACGTTTGCTCGCAGCTACGCGACGCGACGTCGACTTGTATCAAAAGTATGACTTCAAAAGAAAATAACTTTATCGATGGTACGTCTAGTCCCGCGCTTTATTCACCTCGTTTCTCATCGTCCATCTTTCCCGGAGCCCGGCTCTACCCTCCTGTGTCTGAAAAATGATCAGGGTTGGCGCAATCATAAATTTCAATAACATTTTAATTATTGTTTTAATACGTTTCACGGTATTTATGATTCATCTGCTCTCTGTTGTAACGTAGATCTTGGTTATTGTATTACTTTTATTGTTCTTGTGCTATCAAAGCAGATCGTTATTAAATATTTCTTCAAGGCGAGTCGATGGAGAATTTGTATAACTTTGCTAAATACAACATAACAACAGATTTTACCGATGAAGATTTATTATTTCAATCAAATAATTCTGCAGGTTCTTTTTAAATTAGATAGGCTGTAATGCGCAACAACATTATTCAAGAACTCTTTCGTGAAATTGTGTACGTGCTCGCCGGGTCGGCTTTAGTTTGGCGACGAGCACAAATCTCATTTGCCAAACAGAGGCTCGTCGTTCGCTGCGAACAGTCAGAACGCCCGCACGAGTACGTTTCGTTTTTAATTGAGTAAGCGGAGGGCGCTACATAATCCGGCGCTGGTACGCCCCGAGCGCCAAAATTCACATAGGCAGTTTGTTTTTGTTACCAAGTCTTACTTCGACTGCTTTTCCGTTTCAACTCACCAGTTTACTCACTCGGCTTGATTTAGGCGCCGACTTTATTACATTTCGAACGTTTATCATCCCCAACAACGCAACCGCGCGCAAACGTTGATTTAAAATAAACGATAAAATTATTTGTACAGTCTCTTTAATTTCGACGCTATTCGACGGCCTGAATAATATTCATTGATAAATTTTATCGCGGACGCATATTTTATTTAGTCGTTTGGACAGATGGATGGAGTGGCCGCATTCGGCTCGAATGTAATTATTGCGGTCCGATTTCGATAATACGCCGCGAGGCCGCGCTCGTACAAAATGTGGTCGGCCATTCGTTTCGTTGCATTTTAATAATTTATACGACTCACAGAACAGATAAAGCTTTTTCGTGTTGTTTTAATTTTCCTATGCTTGCATATTTCATTTTGCGCTATCTATCAAATTACCCGCTGTAATATGAGCGGGCGTATTACGAAACGAATGCAACGAATTATTTATTGTAAATCATTCATGATTGATCGATAACGAGCGCCGTCGCTTTTTGTAATATAAATGAATGCCGTGCTTTATTTTTAAAACGCTCTTCTTTATGTGTGCTAATCAGATTGGTATGCAAATATCTTGTATAATATTTTAGCAAGAACATGCAATAAAAGAATGTAGCCCAATCACGGCCCGTAGGTCGGCTGTCGGTTTAATCGCGCTATAAAAACGCCGGATCGCCCGTAACGAGCACTAAAACCGGACGCCGGCCACCATAACCGAAGGAACAGCGACCCGGCTCTGTCGCTAAATCCCGCATATTATTGACTTTACTTATCTAGTTGATCCTTCGCTTAACACACGCCCGGATGACTTGTTATAGTTATTCAATAGATTAGTTAATCAATAGATTAATTATCTTAACTGCTTAACACTTCAAGATTAACGCGCTAACAGGCCTATGTTGATTGCCTGATAAAAATAAGTTCCGCAAAAGTACAACATTTTGCTAGGTGAGAAAATCCAGAGACTTGTGAAAATTAGCGCTCTCTAATAAACACATAATGGAGTATAACAGCCTCTCAACAAATGTCTTCCGCCTTTTCTAACTGAAAAGTTTTTCTTTTATGTAAGGTGGGTTTTTGTTTCCCTTCTCTTTTGACTTGGCAAATTGCTTTTGTATAATGTATTTAAGACATTTATAATTTGCGGTAAATAAAGCGCACCTTTTTTAAAACATGACCTATTATTCTCTCTCTTTTTTTATGTAAATTCTTTGAAAAATAACCAAATCAAACCCTCGGCTGAAGATAATTTTATTTTCACATAAAGCGTTTATTTGCTTAGTTTATGACAAATACGAGCGTAGCGGGTTCGCTTCGTTATCAATCAACGTAAACTTAATGAATAGGTCAATATGGCTACCAGCTTGAACTGCTCAACTAATTGCGTTTGATTGGAGGTATAAATAAACCAACAACACTATTACTGGCATCGACTATAACTAATAAACCGGGACCTATTCGTGATTTTATCACGGTAATAGCTCTTCAGCTGTTTTCATTTTGTATGAAACAACCTTTAATTTAACCATTGCACGGCTACTAATGGAAAATGGGTTTTAAATAAATGGGAATTAAATATCTTAGACCGCGTTCACGTTTATGTAGGTAGAGCCTAGCGAGGAGCTAAAAAACAGGACGTTTTGTTCAAGTTTTTCATAATTTGTTGTTTCTTATTTGATGTGACGTTTGGTAGATGGACTGAAAACTTTGTTTTGTATTGTACACTCGATAAACTTCTTCTAAGTCCCAACAGAACAGAGTTAGAACGAAGAAGCAATAGAACCCTAAATCCGTATCAGGTAACGAAAGGATTCAAATGTATTGACCGATTGCAATCGCTCTACTAACACAGCTAAGTGATGCGAATAACTTGAATGAGTATCGCATCGTAGTAGATTACTGTGTATTATGTTAGGACGGTGTATAGAGTATAGAGTAGTATGTTAGGGCGTGTGTATATGCGCTCGTAAAACAGCACGATCGTTTTACGGCAGCGGGTCGGTGCCGGGTCGACCAGCCACCGTTCCGGGTGGTCGTAACTAGTGATGTGCTTGGATATAACAAGATCAGGCAGGTTGCGAGATGAGAGTAATCTAACTAAGCGATGCTTGATTTTATAGATACTACAATATGGTAATTACAGTCAGGGAACTGTTTTTCATGTGTCAGTTATGATAGAGAATCGTAAGAAGGGGTGAAACCCGGTGACAGTGACCATAACCACTGGCGAGGAATACTCGTTGTTGCAGTAAATAACGTCCGAAGAAGAGATAAACAGTTGTGTGAAAGATGAAAGGCTGGAAATGGAGTAGATGACTCTAGGTGACAGAATTTCATGAAGCAGGACGGGCTATATTATAGTCGTACATGTGAGGGATAAATCGACAGGTATGTCTCTACCTTTTACCTCACACCAGCTTGACAAGAAGCAATAATAATAATAATAAATCTTTGGACCATTTCACACAGCGCCAGCTAGCCCCAAAGTAAGCAACTTAATGCTTGTGTTATGGGTGCTAGCTTAACGGATATACTATTATATACTTTTTTTTTGAATACATAAATATTATACATAGTCACACCCAGACCCGTCACAGAAATTAAAATTCATCATTTCAATTTCTGCCCGGCCGGGAATCGAACCCGGGACCTCTCGGCATAGTAGTCCGTTCTGAACCACTACACCAAACGGCCGACAAACACCTATAGACTTGACATAAAATAAAAACTTCAGATTCTGAATCTCTACATAGCGAGGTTAATAATCCGATCATGCTTTTGACAAAACGAGGACCACCCTCTTGGTGAAATTTCCATACTTGCAACAATGTTGTGATTACGTCATGTCAACATTCGACGAACTCCCAAGAAAACCAATTGCCCCATAAAAAGCGCATCAGCATGTTTGTCTGGAGACTAGCAATTGGAACGAATTTGCAACGGAACGGCGAACGTTTCGTATCGTGATTACATTTAGGTGTTGTCGTTTGCCATGAGTTCACTGAATCGTAAATGAATTTTTCAGGAGTAAAACTTTCAGGTAGGCAGCATTGTTTGTCTGAATGACAAAGGACGATAAACTTTTTCAAGTTGATTGACTGAATTGACTTATCTAAATCTTATCAGAGACAAGGGTGATGTACATTTTTCAATTTATATTAAGAATAGCTGGTCTAAAAGTCCCAGGGCTGTTAGTTAAGACATTTTCAGCAGAACTCAATTATTAGATACGTTAATTAATACAATTTCACCGATCTGTTCTGTCCAAACATTCTGTCTATTTTAAACTTGACAACTATACTAGTTTATTTTTAGTTTGTCCTAATACCTTTTAATTAACTCTAACGTTTTCTAGCGTACATTCTCAGGCGTCTACTAACATTTCCAGAGAATCCTATCCTCTGTGGGTTATTTTAATCGTGACGGCATTGACCCCGCGACCTTGTCTCTGACGCAACCAGTGTCACCGCAACCATCAATCACCGACTCGTTCGTACTTGTGACGTTTAGCGACCTGGGACACCGGGCTTGGCTGTAACTAGTCTCAAGTTGCACGAGTATTTTTTATTATCACTCTTCTCTGCTCTGTCAGTAGTTCGCATCAACATGGGGACTGTGTTCAGGTGGTGTAATTGAATTTATAAGCGCTTACTAGCTTTGCTCAAAGTATAATCTAATGCGCTGCTGCACATAGAAGATAGCTCGCTTATCGTATTACAGTGCGCCTCAGAAGAATGATGTCATCTGATTGCAATGGGCGGGCACGCTTCGGCCCCCGCCGACTATTCGTGACCGAGGCTCCAAACGACTGAACGTTGTACCCGGTGCAGCTTGTACCGAATGCTCGCGTGTGTTCTGCGAAGCTTTCAAACGTGCACTTTTTATGCCCGGACGCGGTTCGGCTCTAACGAGACGTCCGACGGGCAAAATGTAATTATTGTGCGCTACATGGTAATGATGTAATTCACTTTATTATCGGCATAATGAGGTACTTTAGTTAGTGCACGTTTGTATATCTGGACCGCGTTCAGGAAAATGCAAACGGTTTTATGAATGTCATCATGATTCTGAGTAGGAAAATAAGCACTTAAATAAATGTTTACGTGTAGAGTTTGAACCTTTAGTCATGATTCAATCGGGCTCTACTAAAATTTATTCAGAATATGGCCAAGTAGATATCAATTGTTCTGCATTATCTCTTTTTTATAAATACTTTTTGTAAACGTTTGTACGTCATAACAATGTTGTTAATGTAAGCCGTTATAATCTTGCTAGTAAAATGGTCATGGTCGATTAGAGTGTAGTGAATGAAAGACGAACTTGAGCAGAACTAATCAATTTGGCAAATATGTTATCGATTATTCCGAGATAACAGATTAACAAGCTATTTTTTTTAAATAGCATAATGGATTTATTCATTCAAAGAATTACTACGGTCACGCTCATCTTGCATTTGGCAAACTCAATAAAACTGTCACATGTAGAGCAATTGGTGGAATTTGGGTTATGCCATTGAAAATGCGAAGATTAGAACCTGGCCGCTATCGACGGGGCTTAACGCATTATCATTCGAAATTTATTTAAAGATGGCCCCTTCCTGTTGGCTGCGATCCAACGGGGTATCCCCAAGATTTACCAGACGATATAATAATTATGGACTTTGATGTGGGTTAATGTGTGTCTACAGATGTCTGTCTGTATTAGTTTCATTCATGATTTGCTCCCAGTGGTGTTCTTTCACTTACGCTACAACTATTTACTTGCTTCCCCGAAGATGTAGGTGAATGTCACGTTACGCCCCGTTTTGTGTAAGTTTGTGTATTTATAGTGAAGTTGTCGACCCACAGCAACCAAGCGTTTCTTGTTAGAAAGTGAGAGTTTCAAGTTTCAGAGTGCGCTCTTCGTCGTCGGATCGACCGACATCCTAGGATTTGTATGTCTGTTTTACATAGTGTGCCACAACTTATATTTTCACTCGATCCGCTATTCATTGAGCGATTTCATTCATTGAATTCATAATGGAGGGGTCCTTGATCGAAGTTGCTGCCTACGTACACAATATCATTAAACGATTGGAATTCTATTAATAAATTCTAGCTTTGATGTCTAAGAATATTTATTACTAGGCGAGTTCTGTTTAATTCGGTTACCAACTGTTATCAAACGAAACGAAATAACGAATCCGTAGTAATGGCTTGTTTGATATTGTTGATAACTTCGTTAAGTCACAAAGTTTCGATCTTCAGTTCCTTAGCTTTATTTGGAAGAAGATAGAAAATGGGCACTTAATTACGTAATAGCCATGTCTTTGGTGAGAGGGGGATGAGTTCAGATCATAAATAACAAGTGCAACGATTGCGACCGCCGAGCTGGGGATAAGGGGGTCCGGGGAGGGTCGACCATTTTAATGTCCCGACGCCAGACTTTATATTAAACATTCGACCTTGGCAATGGCCTACATCGACACCGGGACACGCACACACGCCTACTCCTCTCGTCACGAAAAGAAAAGTTCATTCAGCGTTTCGGCACCTCTCCACGTTATTAATAACGAGTAACGTGTTTACTCATCTCGTCTGTCTAGCTATTTAAACTTCTTATCTCTGTTGTTTCGATGACACTGCTTAAGGTCTTTGCCATGTGGACGATCTATCTAATTGTATTTATCCTTATCTGTGTACACGTATGTGTTACGCAACAGTTACTACGGCCTTGACTTTATTGTATTTTGTATTCATTGTTTATATTGACAAATGTTAATAATAGTGAGTCATCGTGTTATCTCTTAGGAAGTGGAATTCAATTCACGTGCTCTACAAAATGGATTTATGCGTGATTATAAATATCGTCTGAATTTGTCATGACGGTATTTCTTTATGGTGAAGACATCTTTGAATTGATTTGAATTTATTATCAAAATTTCTATTGTCATGTTTCAAGTGAAGTAGAGTTCGTTCCATCAATAAGCATGATTGAGACATAATCTTATTGTTGTTTACGTTCCGGGTACGTAACGATACAGCAATCGGCATGGTCAATTATAATAAATAATGAGAGCAATTTGAAAATTCCCACCTATCTGTTACAACGAGCGGCAATTATCGTATCGTTGTTGAATAGTGTTTTGGCGCCGGCACCACAATTAATGCTGGCCGTTGCAAATTATGTAATAAGTTTACCGTTATTGTTATTGCGTGAAACGAATGAGTAATGTGGGTCAGTGACGAGAACAGAGGCAGGGTCGAGATGCCATTGACGCGTCTTACGTAACGGCCGCATTGTCGACGCAAGGACACAAAGGATGCGACACTTCGCACATTACAAACAAACCATAAATGTAAATACCGCCTTCGCCGACGCGACGTTCCCCACAACACACTCGTTAATGTTTATACCACTTTAAACTTTACGTCCTGTATAATAAGAAAACACACTCGACACTTTGTTGAAAGTATCGGAGCGGATAGGAAAGTCCGAATGAAGAAAATTTATTCTTTGCATAAATCACACGAACTCCTTTTAACTCGCCAGATTCACTTTATGCTCTCGATGGAGATCAGTTTTCGTTTAAGTTACGGAAAAATATTAAAATAATCTTTAGATCGGAATTTGAGAATATGTTTGAGATGAAAAACGTTGTCATATTGAGATTCTAAGAATGAATTCTAAGGTTACTGAACTTCTCTGTTATCTCTTCTATAGAAGTATCTCATTTCATAAGCGTATTGTAATGTAATTGATGTTATACAATCTTACGGTAACTGGAAACATGAATACTGAACGTAATCACAAAGTAATTGAAACGAGACTCTGGATTACTTTCCATTAACTAATCCTTTTCCGTTTGATGTTCCGAGAGGCTTGTTTATGCGGTTCCAATTAAACAGTAAAGCCTTCGACTACGATGTTTATAGTAAGCTCTTATCCAGTACCAGTAACTTAAATAACCCACGCTGAAGTAACAGTGTTTCTTACTGCAACTTGTCTCTAATTACCTCGACCAGGCATTTGTGCCGTTTATGAAATGTATCTTTCCGTATACCAGGGAATATGAAATTAATTTTAAACAAAATTGTTTCACTTCTTTCTTTGTCCTCGTGACGAATGTCATTTGTCTGCGTTGAAATTGTTTATTTTTAGTTCTGCGATACTGACTTAATTGTAGAGTCGTTTATAATATTTTAAACGAGTTCAAAAATAGGAATGGTTTTAAAAAAACGTCTCATTTATTGGATAAAGAAATTCTTGCATTGAATACCTATGGATATCTCGACATTTTACATTTACTTGAAATGACCCCATCCATTTACCCAATATCTTCGGCCTACCAGGAAGGCCTTTTTTATAGGCCTGACTTTACCCATTTCAAACAAATACATTGAAATTAAATGTATGACTGGCTGTAGTACCTTTCACTGTAGGCATTGGGCATATTTATGTAAGCGAGCACTTCAAAAAAGGGAAATTTTATGTAAGTAAGCTATTTCCTTGGCTCATAAACAGAAAAGAACATGAATTCAACAATATTTACCTAAACGTGCACTAAACAGTTCCAAAAGAGCTACCACTAAGCATATGCCGTGGTTGACATTAAATTGCTAAATTATATGCGCCCGGTTTTCCACTTGGCGACAGCTAAGTAAGACACGGCGACAACCAAAATTCATACATTTTGACTGCAGTCGCTAGTGGCGTTGCCAGCGCCCGTACAGCCCGCTAATGGAAAACGTCAATTTGGGCAATATACGGTCTTAGACGGGCATTATGACTCGTTGATGGAAAATATGAATTGACATGCTCTCTATGGTTTTACACTACATTTTCAATGTTGTTTAACAATTCCAGTAAAGTGTTATTATGTGGCACATGAAATAATGCGGTTTCAAACAAAAGAAAATTAAATTATCAAGATTCTATTGATGAGATACAAGTAGAGCTGAACTTGAATAGACTCATTGTTCAAATACAGGCTTCTTTAAGAACTTAAGATAGTTTTAGGAGTATTCTCAAGAAATATAAGCAGGAACATGTCCAAAGAGCCATTCCGAGTGGTGCCCGGCGAGCCGCGCTCGCAGGTGTTCGGTATCGCCACGAAACTGGTCGGGCATCCGGTCCGCGCCGCGCGCAGTGCACGACAGATGGCGCTGCACGCTATACTCGCCGCGCCGGCATTCTGCGGACTTAACCGAATAAAATACACTTATTCATCGACCCAGTGCAATTCCACGCCTTTTTACTAAGCTTAAAGATATTTGCTTTTAAATAGTCAAGAAAATTCAATCAATTTGGTGGTATTAAAACACCGCTCCTTAAATGTCGTCCTCAAAATTCACATGTGAAAATTTATAATGATGTTATTCAAAACATAATCCTTCAACGTTCATTATGAATTATTTGGAACAAATTGAAATGTTTCGGTATTCGCAATTAGTAGCAATTTGCCAAAGGTTCTTTCCGAAAATACTTTTATGACAGTATCGGCCCTAAGACAAATTGTCTAATTACGGCGCGGCCCAGAGCGCTTATGTAACTAATGGCAGCATAATCGAGTCCGAGGAATCCGATCGTAAACACGCTCGCTAACCCACTAAAACATATTTCTTTTATTTTGCGAAGCAACCTACCTTCACAGCGCCGGCCGCCACTTTACAGAACAGGTTCTGTATCGAAATTAACGATAAATCCACCGGCTTCGGCTAGGCACTGCCTCACCCTCCCGCGGGTTTCCTTTAGCATTCTCAGAATCGCTTTTAATATTTCCCCAATGCTTTTATTCAGATTGTGATTCATTATCTATATATATAAAAGAAAGTCGTGTTAGTTACTTCGCTTATAACTCAAGAACGGCTGAACCGATTTAGCTGAAAATTGTCAGGGAGGTAGTTTAGAGCCAGGAGAAGGACATAGGATACTTTTTATCCCGTTTGAAATTAAAAAAAAAGTCTGCTTATTTATTGCCATTAAGGCGGAACAAAGTTCGCCGGGTCAGCTAGTTATAAATGAAGATATAACATGCAACGAAAGGTGTTATAAAAATGTATATTGTTATCAAATTCTATTTACGCTTGCTGTCAACTCGAACAGTATTGCAACTATTTCGTGTTTCATCTGTACATTGCCCATTAAAAACTTATTATATCACTTAACGTTTCGACGCGGCTGTAATTTTTACTAATGATGCTCCGGCGCAGACTTATGGGCGTCTCTATCAAGCAATTTTGCTGGGGGCATCGCCGCGCTGGCGCCGCACTCTATCAAGCTACAGACATTAGCTTTTTTCTATGGTTGCTTCTTTGATTGAAGATATTTTGATGTTGTTCTCCCGATAAATGAGATCGATCACACAAATTGGTTTACTAATGCGATTTACTGTCTTTTCTTCTTCAAATCTAATATCCCCATGAAAAGAGCAGAATAATAGGGCATGTTAAAATGATTAAATTGTTCGCTTTTGTTAGGTGGATAAAAAATAACTTTGTATAGAACCAATGTAGAGTCGAAAATAAACCATTCTCTCAACAAAACAAATAGGAGTTATTGCTGGTTCCGATATTTCGATTTACAGGTTTTATAACAGTGCTTAAATAACATGCTCTCAGTGCGCATATGCATTGACCCGCATTCCCAATAGGCCATCACGTTTGCAATGCGACGGTAATGAGATGTCCGATACATGCACTGATATAATATCCACCTCGTATGGACAGCCCGCCGCGATCAATACCGACGACTGATTAGTAATTTGGCCCTTGACAGTTCGACCTATCAAAATACATTTGCAACGTTTTCATACATTATTCATTTCAGTTCCTCGTTATCATTGATAAACAAAGATATCTTGTGATTGTGTGAGTGATAGTGGAATGTGTGCCTAAGATTTTGACGTTCATGATATTGTGTTTGTTTTACGGGGGTGTTTTTGCGGACATTTAATTTTATAATGTCCAATCATCTTTATCATGTAAGTATAGTAGATAAGTAGAGTCGTGCACCTTTTAGAAATCAGTTTAGTGGTTTTAAATAACAGATTAAACAACAATCTACGAACTAAGTTGTTTATCAGCGGCGTTCAACTACGCGAAATGCATAATTTATTTCAGTACTGGAATCTTAGAGCAAGGGCTCCTTGAGTTGGAATTGAAAATAATTTAGTGGTGTAGGTAGCATGAATGCTACAAAGTAAGCACGATGAACAAAGTGGTCTCGACGAGGAGTTGGACGGCGCGGGTGCGTGCAGCTCTGACCCCCCGGTCCACAATGGCGTGCCCTCGGCTCCGCCGCTAGCTATACATATGGGTCGGAGCGAGCGGCGTGCCGTCGCAATATCAGCCCGGTGAAATCGCTCGCCCGCCCGCTTCGCCGCACCGCACGCCTCGCCTGCGCCAGTCGCCGTGCGCCAACTGAAACGCGCGCACTGCTAGCGCAATCGAACGTACAATATCCCACACGAGTCTCTCGCTCTTTGGTAGCTTCCATCGCCCGGCATCGCTTCTATCACCGGCGACGGTCGATCATTCCGACTCGGGAATATTGTCCGCTCTGATATTATTCAGCCCCGATACCGTGCTTAGTTGTGTGAGTGAGAAGTGCATGTGCGCAACTCGCACTAATTTGTGTTTCGGTGTCATTCCAAGAAGTTGTCAAGACGGCCGTCATCATACGGCTGCCTGCGGCCACAGTAAGTATCGCGTCGGCCGCATGACTCAATGTAAAATGGGACGATTCTTATCTACGAGTGCCGCTGTGTGAGCGTGTACCGAGGGCGGGCGCGCCAGTGTGCGTGACATCCGACCGCCTTCGTAGCTATGTGCGTGTTCGTTGGCTCAATACTCGGTTCTATTTTGTGGCGGAGCTGGTAGATGTTTGTTTTTATTATCATATGACCGGCGACTGCTGCAAGTTTGATTGGACCCATACAATGCTGCAAATGTTATCGTAGCGACTCTACATTGAACATTTCGAAGTCATTACAATGTTTCGTCATATTTATTTGAAATTATCTTACGCTATAAATACTTTAAGGCAATTAAACTGATGAAGAGTCAAAGTATTGTAATTTGTATACAATTTTACAATAAGTTACAAGAGTGCCGACTACCATTTGCCGACGGCGCGCCCCGCCGCCATTATAGGCTATTTGTGCACTGCCACGTACAATATCTCCATAAAATCACTCAGAAATGGATTTTATAAGGGTTTTATGTAATAATTTTATTTATGGGTCTGTCCTAAAACTTTATCATCATCATATTTTACACATGTCGGTTTAAAAACATATCGACACGGAATTTCGGGGTGACTCATCTTGAATTCACGATTGGGAAGGAAAAATATAAGTTGTTTTGCAAACTGGTTCTCGAAGCTTGAACGAAATTAGTTGCCAATAGTTTGAGGCATCCATGGATCAGTAAAACGCGAAAACAAACTAAACATATTAATTCCTGTGCAGTTGACTAATAAATGTTTTTTATCATTATTGTTCACGTTACGACGAAAATAACATTATTCTGTGAAACAGAATTATTTTTCTATGCTTCGTATTACAACAATCATGTTTGTTTGTACAACAGGCTTACAAGAGTTACAAGAGTTTATTTTTGTCAATGAAATTAAACTAATGTGTCATGTGGCGCACAGTTTTCCCTTTGATTACAATTCAATATTAGAGGTTCAATACTCCAATCAAAATAAGTAGTAACTCAAGCATGATAATTCTGAACTAGCACAATCTATTTCAAGTGGTTTCTAATCTACATATTATTTTAATTAATTTCGGACTTGTGATCTTTCTAAAATCATCATCAAGTCTCATATTTCCTCATGGGATGCCTACATGGTAAATTTAACTCATTTGTTGTCCATTTTCAGTAGTAGGACTACTTTTATGCTCATGTAATTTATAAAATAACTTGACACTACCAAAGGAACTTGAGTAATAGAGTGTAAAAAATCGAACTGTTAACGATTTTAGAAAATATGTTTAAAATTGGAGGTATGTTACCCAAGTATATGTATGATACTTGGACTATCAAAAAGAAAAAAGAGATACGACATAACATAAAAAACAATGTACCTATTTCAAATCGAACATTATGTGTGACATTTATGGAGATGTAGATGGTAACTAAGGGTAATTTCAAATCCGTAGTATGCCAGAAGCTACTAAAATACTATATTAATATTTTGCGTTTAAGTGAAAATTTAGTGAAACAGATATTTTTTTATCAAGGAAGCTACATCTGTAGGTCCTGTTACGTAGCAAATTATGAGTGATAACTTTTCGTAGCCGGGATGTATTATTGTAGTACTACACCAATTCGTAGTCCGTAGATCGTAGTTGTAGTAGGTCTTGTCTACGGTATTTTAAGCTTTCGTAGTTTTTCGGGTCCTAATTATTTTTTGTTATGTGTGAATTTTATTGTCAGATTACCTTGGCGAAGTTCATTTTGGTACCTTCAAAGAAAAATCATCGAATGTAGCATCTTGTTAAGAGCNCAATCGCGAATGAGCGCTGATAACAGTGCACATTGTATTTGTATTGTTCGTATGCATTTCTGATTATTTAATACGGTCTCAGGCTCGGCAGTTTCGCTTCGACAACGTCTTAACCGCCTCACTTGCCGCAGATTCTCTTTGGATTGTATGTTCTTCGTCGTAAATGCTACATTGCCGGAGAAAACGTCGTATCACACATTTCTCTTTTGCCCGCTCATACAAATTATACGGCGTGTTACGTATACCTAGGTAGGTGGGCCGTCATTATTTATGTTCTCTAACAGTCGGCTCAGTGGTGTGGGTTAAAATCGGAGCAGTCAGCTGATCGTCAATGTGTGTGTGCGTTCTTCGGGAAACACCTTTCGATGACGTGTGCGAGCTACGTTTAATTGGACATTCGCATTGTTCCCTCGGTTTTTTATCGTCGTGTTGATTGATATGTTTCATTCCTCGTTAATTATTTTAATCATTCTATTTGGATTGGTACGTCATTAGTTGTGACCTTTATAAATTTGAAATTATTATCATTGAAGCGTATAGTTATTGCTCATCATTTCTGTTCGTATTTTTTGCTGAAGATGTTTCTTATAATTGCACTTTTATTTTAAAAGGCTATATTACATCCTTTGTCTGAAAGTGAACTTCAGTTTGGCATGTTAGTCCTGTTTCAAATTGTTGGATTTACAAGCATTTTGTTTAGCATGTATGTTAAACGTTTCAGTAGGATGAGACATTCCTTCTTACAGCAAAAATCAGCCTGTGAACTATAGGAGCAAGCGTGTCGGTGATTTTCAACAGCTTCAAGATTTTTACGTAATTGAAGTCATAATAGCGCTTTTGAAAAGTCAGTTTCCTTTATCCGTGGCTTATTGGCCCATTATTACGGCGGGCAGTACGAGGAAACGTGTCATTTGTCGGCAAAACTAGCAGCAATCCGGTTGCAGTCGCTCCATACAGCCTATAATTTACCCCCACTCAACTCCAAGTACTTTTCCAGTTGTTATTTCAGCTCACTATACAACAACATCGAATTTGAAACTAGCATACATCGTGTTTTTATCGTGTGTTGGTTCTACTGGGCTTGTCAGGCTTCGCGTGCTTTGTCGTACTTATTTATCGTTATAGTTATCTTGGTTATCAGTATGTTATTTTTCCGAAGCAGGATATGAGTTGTTTATGTCATTATACATTTTTGATGCCATCTTATCACTGGCTGACGATTAGAGGTGTAGTAACTACCGATTTAGAATTTTGTACATATGTTGCACTGCATTGTTCCGCGGTGCTGTTGATGTTATTTTCAACAGGCATACATTTTAGATAGTCATGTTGGAAAAAATTCACATACCAATTTCATTCTTAGTTTGATGCTATCGCGCTTGCGCCGGTGGCGCCGCGCCTGGTCAGTGCGCCGGTGGTTAAGACATAAAATCCGGATAATCTGCCGTAGCTAGCAGCTACCGGGCAGGTCGTTTGTCCGCGGCGTGTCGATTACAATCGAACAATAGTACAAGTTGCCGGGAAAGTTAGCCCCGGCGTCACCTCGCCGCACCCCCCGTTCCACTCGTCACAAATAAATAAGCCGGTGCCGACATCCGACAACAATAATAATAATAATTCGCCGGGGCCCGATCAGCTGTTTCCCCGACACCGACCCGAGTAACAGGTGGCCTATAAAGACATTCAATAAAGTGTACCACTTGCCTTCGTGCACAAACCGTCCATTTTACACAAACACACACATCGCCAACTCAATTCAAACTTTTTCTTTGCACAACTTGAAATACTTAATTATTGTTATTGTTCAGTTTCAGCTCGTGTTTACCTATTCTTATAAGACCGTGAAAGCCCATTCAACATAACTTAATGAAACTATTTCAGTTGCTTGTTGGATGCTGTAATTCAAACTGATTACAATCTCTTCAAATTGAAAAGTTTCGACGTTAGTACACTTTCAGCAAGATTAATCAAACTTAATCTAGCATTGGAGCCCTAAGATCCCATCAGAAATGTTATATTCGAACCTAATTTATTAGCTGTTGTTGTATCTTAGGTAGAGACGCAACATTTACATTCTATGCGGCAGACCCTTTCTTCTCTTTAAAGGTTAAATTGGAATACTGCTTATGTCTACTATGTGAATATACATTTCTGGTGTTGTCTACTAGGATATGTTGCCTTATTTCGAGAAGAAAAGTGGCGTTCTACTTACTGTCTAATATGGCTGTGGTGTGACACAGCTTACTGATTTTGTCTGAGAATGAAGCGTGAAGCTCAGAACCATTACAAATTAGGTGCGTATCGAATAAGTGAGCATTAGCACAAAATCGGGTAACACGGCGGATTCGCCAACCACGGTGCAGCCATTTGTAAGACTCGCACATTTCGCTCTCGATAGCGCGCGGTCGCCGATGACGAGCCGGTTATGTAATGTAAATGTTTATGTACCTACTCCACGTGCCTGCTACCACGTGGCCCAACCGAGAACACTAGCCTTGTGAATTATTTATTTACGACAACATTTTCGCACGCCGGTCGACGAACTCTCGAATGATCTTGGAACACATTTACGCCGATTAATCTCGTCATGTCTCGAATGACATTGTTGCCCCATTTCAGTACGGTCTATTCTAATCTTTCACGGAATACGCGATGTGTTGTTGTGACGTAACCGACCGAGATTTGACTCAACTTGGATGTTTGCTATATACGGACGTATAAAGAGGATTGTAATTTGGGGCTCCATTCATAGATTCCTATTATTGAAAGAACCGTAAGCTATGACAGTCGTCTAGAAATGGATCCGTTCGTTGCTAAATGCAAAAAATATAAGCATGGGCTGAATTCACTGTTGTTTTTGCAAAAAGAAATCTCGTTTCATTTAACTCGTAACCATAACCACATACAACGTTTGTAATAGTAATAAAAAACTATGAATAGTAAAATGAAGCGTACTTTACCGGTGGTGGAGCGGCTCTCGCCGCGATGCAGGGGATTTGCGGTTATTTAGACCAGCTCCAGAGCCATCAGCGGCTATTTATAGCGTTAGCTCGCAGCGTGTCTCGTGCCACTGACCTAGCCTACCAGATAAAAATTAACTACTACACATAATTTATCGCTCATTGATAGCAATGACCACGATGGATTTTATCAAGGACGTCTCTTTAATACGTTTTAGTTGCCAATGCTGCTTGATTGACGTAATCATTAATGTTTAGTCCATTTTAAACACTTCACGCACGATTCTTCAATGTTATTGAGATTGGATAAAGATATATTTTGGCTGGTCATCATTGTAATCATGTAGGCAATGCCTCGAGGCATTTTTTCCCTCGTGAAGGTACCACAAAAGTATGCGACTTTTACATTACGTTGAACAAAGTTACGCCTTAGGTAGAGTTGCTAGTTAAAACGGTACATTGTTACGGCCAGGAGGCACGTGAGCCTTCGGTTCAATGGTGTATTTCATGACCCAAGTCGCCTCGTTTCCATTGCATCTGCATATACTGCACATAGTTCGCAGCACGCAGCCCGTACTCTATTTACTGGTGCCGAATACCTCCGCTCTACATATTGTGTAGACGCACTCCGAAGAGCGGTTTTGTGTTTATTTGTGCCCGGATTTGGGCCAAGTGCAGTCGGTCGGCTCATTTTAAGCCTAACGTCGCTCACGTTCAACGTATACGTACAACATACGTATAACACAAATTTGTTGGCTTACGATGTGAATGACATTCGGAATTGCACTACGAAACGTTCCATTTCGCTTACACGTTTATCGCTGCCGTTATCGGGTTGATATGATTAACTAACCAGTTCTAAACTTGGACATTATAAATGTAAGTCATTGATTAGATAATATGTCCATACACAGACTGACCGAGATCTAAAGGCCGACAGTTATGGGTGGATCTAACATCAATGACCGTTTAACAATGTGAATCAAAATGTTATTTTTGTGATATATCTATTTGGTCATAAAAATGGCAAGAGGTCATGCCCACGATTAAAATTTACACTTTTTGGTCGCCAGAGTGAATATTCTAATCTCACGGCACCTATTACATGAATCTGAAAGACACATCATTATAAGCACACAGGTAGAGTTCTTTAAATTACTGAAAAATTCATTGTCAATGTTGGCAGTATGAGACCGAAACTTGACCAGACTGTTGACTTGACACTAATTAAGCATATGATCAGCTGAAAAGTGACATAACAAGACTATTAAGTTCTTGTGAAGTAAATCCTCTCGACCTACCTACAGAAGCGTAACAAAACACAAACAAGTCATCAGTGATATTTGATTTCCATAAATTTTCATTGTCATCAGTTGTAGAGTTCAAATAAGCCTAATTTGGTATGCTGTAAGTACACTGAAAGTCGCATGTCGTTGTGACTTATAACATCAAGCAAGTCCAACCACCATTATAATCTCAGTATGTTGATATCTCCGACAATAATTACTAAAGAACTTATTATGTAGGAGGAGCTTTTTGAATTCTTAAAATTGTTTGAAAATACGTGTTAACATTTCAGCAGCTTTAACCTGAAAAAATATTGTACAAAGACGCCGACGAGTTGTAAGAGTCGGATAAAACTCAAATTACCTAGGTTTCCTGACAAGGAACCCATAAAAACAACATTTATAACTGTAAGTTCTTTAAGACCCAATGTTACTTCATATTATGTCTACTAAGATTATGAAGTTCATAATCTTAGTAGACAGGTTAGAGCCGCTATACAGAATTTATGTAGAGTTCTGTGACTCGAGATGTGCGTTATTCTAAATGAGATGCTATTGCGTGCCGGCTGATTGATGTAAGCACGTAGACTAATGTTCTTGTCAAAACGCTGCACAAACACAGCATCTAGATAGAGCCAACCGGCACGTCTCGACAGCTTCCAACAATAATAATTAATTGACTCGTCCGTTCGTTATCGTGCTTTTATATTGACGTTCCCGAGTGAGCAAGCGAGCGAGGCGCATTCGGAATGAAATTTCCATAAAAACTTTTGTGCTCCGGCGGACGTTGCGAGCGCACGTTAAAATCGTCGGCTGGCAATAAAACAGCGGCCGGTGCGGCGAGGCGCGACGAGCTAGCAACGGGTGCGAGAGGGACGGAGCGAGAGATAATGGACTCTGTACGAAATGAAGAACGCGCTGGTGTGCCGAGCGAGCGAGTTGGAGCACGGCAAAAACACCGCGGTTATCGCGTCCCCCGCCCCGCGCCCCAGGGACCGGACTCGTCTGATCGACGCCGGAGCCTCTCGCGCGGACTAACCTCGGCAGCGGGGGGTCGCGAGTCGCCTTGTCGAGCCCGTTCCAACGCTGTGAACGCTGCAGCGCCGCGCCGCGCCGCTCTCTCTAACACGACTCGATTTTAACTTTGAAAAGCTTAACACTTATGGTGGCCATACACGTTAGGGTTTGCATGATGGTTTTGACCGTACATGCTTAACCGACATGCAAACCCTAGCGTGTATGTTATAAAACTGTACAGTTATTGGTGCGTGTACATGCAACCTAACGAATATCAAAAAAGATATTTTTGCCGCTCGGTTATGTTTGCGCACATGCATAACCGAGCGTGTGTGCGCCCGCTCATGCTTGCATGCATAGTTTTCTCTCAGTCTCCTATAGTCTGTGGCAGTGAATGGTGGTGAATATTTAAGACACTCATGTGTTCTCCCTGTTGCTAGAAATCTTAATGTTACTGCTAGGTTTGAGCTGTGCGTTGATAGATCACTATGTCAGTCAGCCAGTCACCTTTGAGTTAAATACATTTAGATTGTATATGCAAACCCTAACGTGTATGTGCTATAGATAACTCGGTTATACCTGTTGGTTAAGCATGTACGGTCGTAACCATCATGCAAACCCTAACGTGTATGGCCACCATTACGCGTCCGTTTGACAGTTTGCTCCGATCGCGTTTACCGTTGTTCCTTGTGATCGCGATCGCCGACGATTATTTACGATCGTCGAACAGACTGCTTTGAGACGGTACGTATATTATACGATTGTCAAAGATCATTATCAATACCATCTGTGTCAGCTGTTATGGTAACATTGAGTTGCAATGTTGCATAACGTGAGTAATAGTCGCTAGTCCAAGTTGAGCGAGGCGAGGTACAGTCGCGGAATGAAAAGGTTCGTCACCTTAGTGTTGGTTTTCGCTTGCACTAGGTACTGTAAGAGTCAAACCTGCCAACATAACAGTGCAAGAAACAGTACTGCTAACATTTAAATAAATATGACGTTTGCTCACGAATAAGGTTTTGCTTGTTTATTTTTCTATCCCATCAGTGCAATGCAGTGATGACATTGACCAATTGACAATAGTTTTTTTTTATTTAATAGACATAATAATGGCAGGTTGAACCAACAAGAAGGTTTTAGTTTATCAATCATGATAATCTTCTTGACAAGATAAATCGTCAAACAACTTTGATCTGAATAATTTTGAACTTTACTTACGAACAGTTAAAGATTATTTTCTCTAACTCGAGATTATTCTGTAACATAGTTTCAAAAGGTAATATGTGCTCGCGATTCGTTGAAGGAATCAATTTGAAAACTGACGAACCTTTTCATTCCGTGACTGTACATAAGTTTATTATTAGCGATAGTGTGCATAAAGTTGCTTTTATTTTGGCATTTACTGTGAACGCATTGTTTGCGGGGATTCCTCTTGTTGTTTTATTGTGCGATTACGGCATGCGACCGTACTCTATTGACTCAGGTTTGCTATTGTTGGCTGCTTCTTGACTGTCGAGGTTGCTGTGTCAAGGCATCTACCATTATGCTTTGTGAAACTTGTGCAGTTCAAATATGCATCATGTAGATTGACCTTAAACTTAACAAGGCATCGTAAGAAAATCATTAATTATTCTAATAGGATAACATTTGTAACAGCTCTTGCTACACAGAAGTTCATTTAGCAAATCTATCTTAAGTACTTCTAAAGTACAATGACTATGATGATTATGAACACAATACATAGAAGAGCCTGGTAACTAGAATACAGAAATCGAGTATTTTCACACAGCAGTCGTCTCATTTCTTTACGACAGAACCATCATGATGTTGTTCGCACAATAATCTTTTATTATAGCTTCTAACGCGTTGATATCTATTTCTAGGAAGTAATTTTTGTCGTAATTGATTTATGTTTGCTTTAAGAATTAATGGTAAAAACAACCTTTTTAAAAACAACTTTCAAGTCCATAAAATAAGAGCCCTCATAAAGACTAAACTAATGAGCCCAAACACGATATGATTGCTAAAAGTTATTAAGGAGCTAGGTTGGTGGCTCTGGTAATCATCAGCTCCATTTCAACATTTAATTGCATTGTCATTAGGTTTATGCTAATATCAGCTTATTGGAGTTACGGTAACTGGTTAAAATATTAGTTACTAAAACAAACATAGGTTAACTTAAAGCTCATGAAAAATTGATTGGAAACTAATTTTAAATGTAGAAATATTACATCTAATTTCACGTCTTCTTGCCTTTTGTTCCAAAAGATAGAAAACAAGGGATTTGGAACGAATTGCTATTGTGATTGTCAGTGATTTGACCTCTTGTCTTGTCTTGTTCCAGGATCTGACCGGTCAGAACAGCAATGACTCGGGCGGCAGCGGCAGCGCTGGACGCGCTACCACGCCGCACCTGAGGCCCACGCCCAGCCCCACCGGCTCCAGCGGGTCGCGATCCATGTCACCAGCTGTCGGTGAGTACCATAGAGCAAGGCTGCTCAACCTTTTGAAAAGTCGGGCCAAACGGTGGATTCAGTCGTTAACGACGGGCCACTTAAATTTTTTACAGATAACTTCAGAGAGGTCTTAAAGTTTGTATCATTTTCGTATAACTATGTTACGGTATATAATTATATCCCTAGGGATATGACTATATTACGGCTTTATCTATCTTACTGCGACATATACATGTACTGTGCGCGGCGGGATTTTTTAATTTGGTGCGTTTTTTTTTCAAACTGTACATGCACGGGCCACTTAAAATTCTTTTCTGGGGTTGAGCAGCCTTGCCATAGATATAGAGATATAGAGAGATGCCAACTAATGCGCCGAGTTCGAAACTCAGTGTCGCATTAGAAATTCATACACACAAAGTAATCAAAACATGTGCTCAATCCACTGCGGTATCAGTACTCAACGTTCGAATAATCTTTAGTACTACGCAAGCAATGTAAACTGTTTACTATATGACGTCGCTGCTGTCATCATTGCTGTCACGAGCAATGTGTTCTGTTTTTGGGCATATTGCTGCGACACCGGCCCCGCCCCCTTGTCACATCTCCCTTTAGTTTTTGTGATCTGTAGTGAGTACCTATACTACCCTAAACATGACGCGATAATAACCCAACGGTTTCGGTTGACTTGAGATCCGAGGAACGATGATTCGAACGTTATTGTTTCAAAAAATAAGCCATGTCGTTTCGTTTCCCTGGTTTACACCAGGCAAACAGTGTGGTTGTGTTCCCCAGTAGATGAAGCACGTCATGATGTCGTGCCCTGCGTGTCCAAACAACTGCACGCAAGTTTCAATAAATGCTACTGAGAACGCCACTCTTGTAACACTTTTGGGCTGACACTGTGTAGGTACGACCAGGGAAACGAAAACGGTTTATTCCCAAAAGAATACAGCTCTAATGTTAAAAAAAAATGTAAGTTCATACTTTGATTCCTAACGAGTCCTCGAGTTCCACGACATTAAAAAGAAAAAAACATTTTCTTAGTATATTTTAAATTTTCATGGACCCGGTGGGAACAGAAGAACAATAGATTCGTAGACCTTTGGGAATAAGCCAAGGAAACCGACAGCCACGGATCTACCGGGGATTTTTTTTATTGTGGCGCCTCCTCCCAATACTTATCAAGTTGGCAACCCCTGATTTAGACCATCAGAGATATTTCTAACTTATTAGAATTTCAAAATACAGGGTGGAAACGATAAGTGATCTCACTCGATTATTTCTAAACTATACAAGATATCAAAAAACTAATTACTGATCATTAAAGTGCTTCATGAGCTCTATTCAACGGTACTAATAATAGGTTACTTATTAAACTGGATCTATCCGAAAATTCAATGTTTCCAGTTTCCATACATTTCGTAAATTCACATTATTTTAAAAACTACACATGATATCGTAAAACTGATTACTGATTCTTAAAGTGCTTCACAAGCTCTATCCAATGGTATCAATAATAGGTTACAGAATAAACTGGATCTACCCAAAAATTCAATGTTACCTTCTTCCATACATTTAGTACTACCACAGTCATGACACTCATCTCTTGACAATATTATAGCAAGTAAAGCCTAAAACCAATGTTTTCCATGAATAAGTTTAAATAAGAATACAATTTACGAGCTTATTTTAAGAGTTTATTATTCAATAAAAAAATACACTTCTAATATTGTATGTCTGGCATACATTTAGTATGGAAGCTGGAAACATTGAATTTTCAGATAGATCCAGTTTATTCTGTAACCTATTATTGGTACCGTTTGAAAGAGCTCATGAAGCACTTTCAGGATCAGTAACCAGATTTTCAATATCTTATATAGTTTAGAAATAATTGAATGAGATCACTTAACGTTTCCACCCTGTATAGATTTTCTTTTAACGCCACTTTGGAAGAATTAAGTTCAGCCTTCCTCGGAATAAAACTCATGCACTCCACTGCTTCCACCTTTCAGATAAGAATCTTGAGAGGTGGCGTCGTGCATTAAAAGTCCGACTTACTTGTCAGTTTACGTCAGAGAGAACCTTGGGATTCACTTTCATACGATTCCCATTCGTATCATCCTCTCTCATGCCTAATACTTTTGTGGTATATTTATGGCTCTAATATTTTCAACAAGGGTCACCTCAACTGGCATAATAAATGTATGCATATCTCCAATTTCCACTTTCAGTCAACAAAACCCTTCATACTGTCTAATTTATTGTTGAAAATTCTTACCTATACTTTGTGTTACGATTTATAGTATCAGAATGGGGCTCTACTATCAATATGGATCACTTCCGCTAACTTACTGATGTGTACATAAATCTCTACAATTTATTCTCACTTTCAGTCGGAAAAGCCTTCCAATTCATTAAACAAAATTCTACGAGCTATATTTATCACAGAGCTTTTAGTTTAAATTTTCCCTGAAATGCGGACGCTTCACATAATGATAAATTTCTTATGTGTCCATCAACATGGCTCTCTCGTAGACATGATCATTCTGCCAACTAAGTATTAACGCACACATAGGCCGATGAATATTACGAGTAGTTATGAATAAAATTATATGTGTAACATGTGTGTCCACAAATTAAACGAGCGCTTCGTATTTTTTGGCTTCGTGGAGTAGAGCCCTCATATTGCCGATGTTATATTTATAGTTTCTATAATGGCATGAGAGTAGAGAGTACATATTGGGTCTTCTGGTGATATTGACTTCNGCCCACAGCGTGGTAGGGGTGGGGTTGCCCGCTCTTTTGTTTTTTAATACTACTACGCTGAATATTGTGTGCGGATTGGGTTGTCGTACAGGGGTACTACATGGTAAAATAAATCTCTTCGGCGAAAACAGGATAATTTAGATCGAACTTCACTTGGTAAGTTCGTTTGATCATTCAAAAATAGTGTTTAAAGATTCTGTGACAAAATGTCCGAAACTTTAATTAGGTATAAGTATGATAATCGTATTGTCATCAAGGTACTTGTAAAATGTTAAGTGCAGTAGCTTATCTCGCTCACCTATTTATGTTAAGATAACAATCTGTGATGATAATAAATTAATAATGTTAGATACAACTTCGTCATTACTTACTACTTAGGCTGATTCATTAGATAGAAAAGCCTGATGAGCGGACCATCGAGAATCAAGAATAAGAAATCACACAAAAACTTACGTCTTACTTTACCCGCTAATGTTATAACGTCATTTACGACATCAATGTTATTCAATGTAACGTTGGCCATAATGTATCGTTTTTAGCTCTACAATGGATAATATGATTTTTGTAATGGTTTGTTGTATTGTAGTTCGCATCAGTAATTTTATATGCTTTTTAAAAGATAGAGTAGAGACACCTCTAAGTTCGAAGAAGATTGTATAAACGTTCTTGTAGAGCAGTAAGTGCGATCAGAAGTCCTGCATTATGATGTCAATGTTTTCGTAGTTCTCTCTACATAGTGATACAAATGAGTCATCTATTTAGCTTATTACAGGGACATACATAAAATATTACAGGGCTGAAATTTGTATTGAGCATCTCGCATAGCTATCCGTAGACTGTCAGCCATCGATCTCGAACATCGTCTGCAAAATAGGCCTTATTGCTTGGACATAAGGGCGCATATATTCTTGGGAGGTTTTCGACAGTTTCTTTGTTTGGTCACGGGCATGTTGATCAGATTCGTTGTGCATACTCCGTCACCGGCAGACACGGGCTTTCCCGACATTGACCCACATAGAGCGGGCGCCCAGAGTACGCCGTATTTTGCCCCTTTTGCGGGCGCGAACCACCCCAGCCACCGCCCACCTTATGTACGAGCCGGGGTGGTCGCGGTATATAGGGCCTCGTGAAAAACTTACCCCCACCGTCGGGGCGAGCACGCAAAACAGGACCTTCCACTCCAGAACCCGCCGCAGACATCCGCAATACATGTCTGGCTGAAACCCCCTTTCCAAAAAAAATAATTTTTCGATATAAAAAATATTTTGAAATTAAAAAGTTGGTTGTGACCAAAACGTCTCTACAATTTAGAATTGCCGTCAGAACATCAAACAATTTGACCCGTCGTAAATGGTCACCGACTACAAGATTTGATTACCTACAACACGAATTACGATCAACTTATATCACTCCTATACGATTTCAATTATTCCAAAATACCTCTCAAGGGTCTTACCCCCAAGTGGCCTTGAAGGTTCACCCACCGGGGATGTTATACTTTACCACTGTGACGAATCGTTTGATATCTAGATGTTTATATACCTTTACTTTTGCGTATCTGATTTCGGAGTATACCTACTACGGGTTCATTCATGAGAGTTGGAATAAATTATGAATTTGTTACACCTCGTTGTTTAGGTTCACGATGAAGTCTTGTTACTGTTACCTTCTACTGTTTACTAAACGACGTAAATACGGTCTTGACATTCATTATTTTGGTATGTGAAATGTTCAACTTTTGGAAGAGAATCCCAACTTCCCAACTAATATTATAAATGCGAAAGTAACTCTGTCTGTCTGTCTGTCTGTTACGCTTTCCCGCTTAAACCTCGCAACCGATTTTGATGAAATTTGGCATAGAGATAGTTTGAGTCCCGGGAAAGAACATAGGATAGTTTTTATCCCGGTTTTTGAAACAGGGACGCGCGCGATAAAGTTTTTCTGTGACAGACAAAATTCCACGCGGGCGAAGCCGCGGGCGGAAAGCTAGTATTACGATAAATCTTTC
This sequence comes from Ostrinia furnacalis, assembly GCF_004193835.3. Classification (NCBI taxonomy): domain Eukaryota; kingdom Metazoa; phylum Arthropoda; class Insecta; order Lepidoptera; family Crambidae; genus Ostrinia; species Ostrinia furnacalis. Next base: position 27,644 of record NW_021135018.1, read on the forward strand.
GCACATAAATCAACAACGTCTCGATAATGAACGTTGTTTACTTACAGATGCTCGCCAACCGAAACTGCAATTTACAATATCAACTAGCGAGAACGCAACGTCTTGTTTACGAAATAATTTCGTATCTTTCCAGCGCATATTTTGAACAGCAATAAGCGTTGGTAATGAACGTGGACCGCAATGGCTATCGTGTTTTGTTAACGTCGCTCGATTGCCGAACGCGGCTTTCTCAAAACATCAGGCCGTATAAGTTGCGGAGTAGACCGGCCGAGCGACTGCCGCCGCACTCGGAATACCGGTTATATGACCGCAATACACCCTCACTCCATTCCACGTACGCCTCGCAACATCGGCCAGTTCGTATTCCAATACCGCATTAGCTCGCCCTAACGCTCAGTCGCCACCACTAATGCCGCGATGTATACCACTCCTATACATCATGCACGGTCGCGGTGGAAATGTGGAAGGCTAACATGACCGCATGACGTCAACTGTTCGGCTCGTCCGACTTCTTGACTCTCGACAAACACGAAGTGAATACGTGAAGTTGCGGGTTAGAAAATTATAGTCAGCTATAGAGGAAAAATACGCTTGGCTAACTTTATTCATACGAAGGCTTTATAGGAATGACTCATTTGTTATACTTACCATAAGAACTGATTGCCACAAAAACAGTTTTAAGACCATGATTTATATTGGTCAGACTTTTCCTTAGAATGTATGTGCTAAAACCGGATTATATCACAAAATCGGGATTCCCAGTAACATTACCATATTCTGCGCCGTAGCTATTTCTTGTTGACAAATAATGACTTGCCCCAAGAGTTTAATTTACATTCCGGAAAATTTTCTTTTTCAAAAACAATAATATGAGAAATAAAATGATATAATTTCAGTTCAGAATTTGGCATCAATCAAAATTTTTATGTTCCCTCTCGAATTCGGTGAATTTTGTGATATTAAGGCCAATGTTCATTTTAGTAATGCAATATATTTTTTCGTTATTACGGGCACTGTCATTATTCTGGACAGAGATGGATATCTTGCTTGAGAGACATTCGATTGAGTACAATATATTTTATCGATTCGTAAATAAAAATAAAGTCCTGTTTATCGACAGCATTGTGCTCGTTTCCAATCCATGTTCCATCGTTATTTTAACACAATGAAGCCGCAATACCGCAACCCGACGCGTTCGAAGGTGAATTGCGTATTGTTTGACGCCCGCATACAACGTGACTTTCGAAAATGACTTTAATTTTCGTTCAATAAGGTTTCTTTTGCACGCAGTGTGCTTCACTGAATCTGTATTGAAATTCGAACCTTATGCGTATTGTTTGTGAGTGCAGTATCGCTCGTTTGATTCCTTATAAAGTATACGAGCGCTAAAAGCGTTTCGCAGTCGTCCGTCGTGCGTATCGGCGGCCGAGCGAAGGAATGCCATCAACTAAGATAAGGCTGGCTCCGGGGAGTGGAGTCTGAGCTCGCGGTGCTGCTGCTCGTCGCGACATTTGAAACTTGTATTTGTGGGGAACTTGCGTATTTCAACCAGTTATCTGCGAGGTTCGGCTTTTGACTTTGCATTCTAGCGATGGAAATAGAATCTTACCGTTTTTTGAACCGGCAAAACTTTCTCCAAATATTTTATACGTTCGGATATAAGAAGCAGCTTAAAGTAAGCTAAACTTTTCATTTGAGGTTTAGAGCTTTTCATTTGATGAGCATTTGCTCACAATAAACACGAAATCGCAGGAATTTCATACGCGTATCATAAAGAATGAAGGTATGCAATAAAGAAAGAATATCCAGGCACCCAATTTTAAGACACGCGAGATTATAATTTGACGCGACACCCTTCAACTTTTTCGAGCGAGGCTTTTTATAGCTCTCGTTCACATAATACACGAAAGGAAAAGAGGGATTATGTACTCAGAGACAGGTGTTTGTGTGTGTGCATTTGTCGTCACACAGAGTGCCTCTATGTGCAGCCACGTGCCTGCGCGTCCTTGGCAAGGCCATCGACCTTCAACTTTAAATAAAAAAAAAGAGGAAACAAAACCTTTTTGCTGCGATCCCGCCATAGTGTTTGTTTTGATCGTTTTCACGTAAACGATCCGTCGTGGTTTGTTTTGTGCTTTTTTGTGCAACGATCGATGGGGTCGTTATTTTTTTTCAAATTCAAATTCAAATTCAAATTCAAATTTCTTTATTCATAACCAGGTGTTTTTACATTTCTATATTGCGATCGAGGAATTCTTTTAAGTATATAAATACTTGTGGTAGAATATCCCCGCTCTCCATATTAATTTAACATTAATTGACAATATAAATAATAATTATTATTATTATTTATGACGCTCTCTTTCGTCACCGTGACACTTAGATGTCCATGTCGTTTGCGATAAAGCTATTTTTGGGTTTGAGTGTTGAACGGGTGTGGCCGACGGATGATTTATGTTGTTAATTAGCTCGTTCGGCGATGATGAATGTTTGTTTAATTTTTATTTGGAGATGGCGTGACATGTGGTCTAGCTTGAAACTCACGATTACTTTGGCTTAGTGTAGCTGTAGTTTAATTTGTTATAGAATGTAAAATGAATATCCTCCTATTAATGAGTTTCTACTCCTCCAAATCTAGAACTCTTATCAACAAGTATGCATTCTCTAACTTCAATTCCTGACAAAGTGCTTCTTCATGTGAAAGCCTACGGGTTTTGTTGGTCCACAGTGAAACAACTGCCATAAAACACAGATGCCGAGTGACGGTTATGTAGATGCGGTTGTTGCTAACCGTAAATTTTTACGAGTGATAAAATATAGAGCATTTTTATTTACATCTGTCGACCGCATCCATTCATTCAACATGACATAAAAGAAAATTTAATGGGACAACTACCTGTTGCAACCGGTCCCTCCCGTTGCCCATCGTCTAATTGTATTCAGATTACTCCGGAAAAGTGATAAATCTGTGCGAGTCAAGGTCGATGGAGGGTTCGACAGCCCATTCACCCCGTTCGTCTGCCCCCACGGCTAATGGTGCGGACATTCTTTCCCCGACCTCGCAGTCTTGCCCGGCTCTACATTGTGCTAAACACATCCACCCGCGCCTTGCGACCAACCCTCCGCCGATAACTAGATGTATATTAACAACACCCCTTGCCCCATTTCAGATTCTGAACTGTACCTACTCTAACTAGTGAATGAACGTAAAAATATAAGGCTTCCATTTGCTCTAGTTTCCGAAGTTACGTGTTGGCCAGTGTTATTTTTACCTAATTAATTAAAAAGGTTTTGCAGTTAAAAGTTATTTTTTCGAGTCTTGGTCGTATCGTCATCTCTTCTGAAGGAGGCCAAACACGTGTTATTTATTTTGTTTGGAATCATTATGAGATAATGCTATCAAAACTGTATTGCAGTTGTTTATTACGTTCCCATTAAATAAATCAAAGTCTGCCCGTAGTCGCCAATAGCGTCTTGCTGAATGGGCTGCGCCAGTGTCAGCACAAAATAAGCCGGGAACGGAAGCTGAACTGTAAAGACAAATACTAAATATCTAAAAAAACAAACAGTTTTTTAGATTAGGAATCATCACGCTGCGCTGTACGCTTTCAATGCGGGAAAGTCATGAAACGGGAAGATTAGTGTACTGTCTAGCTAGAGTTAATTAGCTTGCCGTCTACAGTTTCAGTTCAGTAGTATTCAACATCAAAACGCAAGTTAACATCACGGGTTGCGAGCATAATTCGCTCCAAGTTGGTACTTCTCGCCTAGCTGTTGAATAGGTCGAGCTCTCGCCTGGCGCGATGGCGGCGCGGGCGGCGACGTGACGACGGCGATTGTCTCAACTAGGCCGCTCTTGTTAACGCTATTGTCTACGCTCTGTTTATATCCACTTAGTGCGCGCCCGTTTGTTTTGGAAATATATTCCAACGACTTGCCAGTGGTGCCTCTACTAATTTGTCCGACCATGTTTGCAATTGAAATTTGCTCCGGCTGAAACACTCTGGAAAACCCGACTTCTCTATGTTTGTACGTGTTATTTCACGCCGCACGCTGTAGATTTATGAGATCACGACACTCGTTCTCAAGACGTAACGTTTATTTTTACTGTTTGTTAGGCCTCCAAGCTATAGGTTAAGTTCACGAGTCGGTAGGCCTTTGTTGTAAAATTTACGATTGGCGACTGTCGTGTCGTTTAATGATAAAAGTTTTGCTGGTTTTGTCCAACAACTGGTAACAGTTATAAGTTATAAAATCCACATAACTTTAGCCCGCTCCGTGTTCAGCTCGTTTGTGTAAATTATGAACGTGTACGTTATATTTGCCGTTCCCATAAAACAACCGTTTATTTCCGTAGCGTTCTGAAATACGATTACGAAGTCCTAAAAAGGTTATCTTTGAAAGCTTAAACGCCTTTTCTGTCCAGTTTTGTCAAAGTTTATGAATTGAAATAATATGAGCAACCTTTTTATAAATAAAAGTGTTCAGAGAATCGTGATCCTTGGTCAGACACTTGGTGCCTGTCCGGTTAATGCGATCGTGGCTTGCTGTCAGGCTGCGGCCGCAATGCGTGGGCGCGGGTCGTATGCGGGGAATGCGTCGCCACTCCGCCAGTGGCCACTGCGGTACGTGCCCACTAACTACGCGCCTCGCCGCATTCTCGACGCCGACCGCAAACGATCTGCGCGACAATTAACTTGCAAAATACACAGGAAAATCGCTTGACTCACTCGTTATCGCTTGACGTCAACTTGCGAGAGAAAGGCAACTTGGAAGCTTTAATGATCCGGAGCAGGGGGCGGAAATGTTAACTTAATGAACCGTTGAATTAAGAATTCTTTCGGATTCGTGATACTTCAATTAATTCTTGACTGCATTGCCGAAATTCAGCTCGTATAATTAAATATCTGAAAAGACCACGTAGTGCTTTTAATTGGAATTTTATAAGAATGTCGCAGCGAACAAAGGTAAGTCGGTGCAGTGGGAAAGCAAAGGCCTCGGCCGGCGGCGCGGTGACGGGCTCTGCCCTTGACTGAGCTGGTTCGCGCCATGACCAACGCTCGGGCACAATTGCTCAACGTAATGACCCTATTTTGAATCGCCAGAACTGGCAACGTCATTTAAACTAAATCTGATGAATTTGCTTTTAATGTACCTACTTGAATGCAGATTGAAAATCTAAATGATAACTTCATGTTGAGCTTTCAAAGTAGTGGTTTTTCCGAATACTGATTCTCAAGATTCTACAACTCAGCTGATGAAACTACTACAAATGAGTAGGTACTGTCTATAATTAGAAATATCTGTATTGTGGTCCTGGCTCCTAAACAGAATTTCAGGAGTCAGAATAAATGTCGGGTTTAAATCCTGTTTGAACAGTTTTGATTAGATTGTGTTGAACTATGTAGAGTTACTGATCAGCCTTGACCACAGTTTTGATCATTTTTCCAACTTTGTATACCAAAACTGACACTCCAAATAAACTTTAACCCATAACTATTTTGTGAGAAGCAGAAAGTCATGTGTTCACATTTGTGTGCAACGGGTACGCTATTTTTACGAGGCGGTGCTGGGCGAGAGTCGGCGGGCCGACCCCATTAACGCGGCGATACACCTCATTAAAGGTCGCCGTAAACAAATATACAGTGTGAGTCACGTTAAAGTGTACATATGAAAATAGATAAAACTAGACCTATTTTTATCGACAAAAAAGGGGTCAAAATTTTTTTGAGATTTTTTTTTAATTTTTTATATAATTTTTTTTCTTCCAATTACTTATTGTAAAGAAAACGTGATAACTTTTAAACTAAGCGGTATATCCTGATAAAATAAAAACAGTAATAATGCTAAATAATAGGCAATACTAAAACAATACAAAAAATACACAAAAAATGCCAAAAAATAATAAAAAATGATGCTTTTTGAAAAAAATCTGCTTAAAAATTCGTATTTTTTTGGTTATTTGATAAATTTCTCCAAAAAATGCCCCTATAACAGATGGTTTTTATTACTTTTTATTATTCTCTATCGTATTACTTTTGTAAAACCAAAAATCACATGGTCTCTATCCCTATCACAACATTTGCTATGATCGTTTGAACAAAGGCCTGCCACCACATTTTTCTCCGCTACAGGTAGAGACAATTTTAATTTTAACTTAAATGCTTATTTTACTTCGAAATCTTTTGTTTTTATTTGAAATCTAACTAGTCTTTATCAAAATTACAAATCTAGAGCCATTTTCAGTTTCGTTGTTAACGAAGCGTTGAATGGCGCGCCCGGAGAGGCTTTGTTCAAACGATTATTGCAAACGTTGTGATAGGGATAGAGACATGCGATTTTTGGTTTTACAAAAGTAATACGATAGAGAATAATAAAAAGTAATAAAAACCACCTGTTATAGGGGCATTTTTTGGAGAAATTTATCAAATAACCAAAAAAATACGAATTTTTAAGCAAATTTTTTTCAAAAAGTATCATTTTTTATTATTTTTTAACATTTTCTAGGTATTTCATGTATTTTTTAGTATCGCCTGTTATTTTGCGTTATTACTGTTTTTATTTTATCAGGATATACCGCTTAGTTTAAAAGTTATTACGTTTTCTTTACAATAAGTAATTGGAAGAAAAAATATTCTATAAAAAAATTTAAAAAAATCTCAAAAATTTTTTGACCTCTTTTTTATCGATAAAAGTAAGTCTAGTTTCATATATTTTCATATGTACACTTTAACGTGACTCACACTGTATGTGTATATGTGGGCGTGTATGCCACTAGCTTGTTATCTATGATTCACCGGCGCCCCGCCGTCTGCCGGCCGTCTGATCGCGCCACAACAATATAATGCCCCGATAATGGCCCACTGATGAGATTAAACTGCCTACCCTCACTCTTACTGCGCATTGTTTACGACCGTCTATTCTGAAATTCCAAGCCGCATGTTGCTTTCGCGCACTGCGAACTCGCAAACCCATTTATTCGCGCCGGCTGACGTAGATTGCGAATCGACGTCGACCGTGTAATAGGCCGTAGTTTCTCTCACGTAACACTAACATAACCAAATCGACCCACATAAAAGCTGCAATACCACTTTCGTCGTCGCAAATCACAGCCGCCCGTATCTCGGCCTCGGTCAATGCGTTGCGTGCATGTCGTATGCACATATACGGATGCAATAAAGTGCAACGAGAATTCGCAGGCTAGCGGCGCATGCCGCTCACGTGCCGTAGAAAACGAGAGTGATCGGGTGCGTCTCTCCGCCCACGATTGATGCGCCTAGGGTTGTTAATCTGACCTTTCATTCATTGCACTACAACTGCACTTGATACTCGTACCTCAAGTGCTCCCGGAAATTGCCGAAGGCCGCGAGGTGCAACAACGATTAATCACAATTTGCTTCACGCGCCCACTGCCTTTTATCATTAGAACACAGGTATTTTTACCCTCCAGCATCAAAATATTTAATCAGTCCCGCATTCATTGTGTGCATTTAACTACTGTCCAAACTTGTTTGTGTTTTCATTTCAAACACGCCTCTGGACAGAGCGCTGCATTTTATTTTCACTCATAACAAATGAATAATTCAATTGGTTTTGACATCCCTGCTGTTGCGTCTGGCTTAGACTAGGTCTCGTTAACTGTATTATTCAAATTGTGTGTACGTAGTGCGGCTTCGATCGATCACACGAGCCGGCAAAACGCCACCCGCTCCCATCTGTACACAAAACAACTAGCAGTTTGCATAACTAAATTGTTGCCGCGTTATCTCGAAACCACTAATCAACTGATTCGAGTTTGATGAACTTGAATTGTGACACACTACTCTCCATTCATGCTATTTCTGATATAATCTAATTGCGCTTCTTATAACGTCATCTTTTACACAATTTGTTGAATCTTGCGGTGTTAGTAGAGTAATCGTTGCGGTTAGTTTACTTCCAGTCCCAATAATAAACTATCATGTACCTATTTTCCTGAGGATTACGCAGACGATAATGCATCATGTGCCTTTGAAATACTTTTATCATTTTCAACAATTACCGATGTTTATTTTGTTGTGATCCTACTGAAATTAATTTCTTGAGAACGCAGTAGTTATAACGCACGTTTCATTATTTACAGGCACACAGAACGTAACGATGCCGCCGCGAACGTCGTCCTCGCTGCCGGACGGCAGCGGGCCCCCGCGGCCCGGGGGCCCTGGCGGGGCGCCGGGGCCCGCGCCGAGCCCCGTGCCGCCGCCGGGCGCGATGGTGGCGCAGCCCTACTCGCACCACGCGGCGTACAAGACGGCGCACTACCCGCCACAGCCCTACGGCTACCCGCCGCGGAACCACCACCCCTACCCGTATGGGTACCAGCCGCGGCCGCCGCCGCACCCGCCGCAACACTACCCGCCGCTAAAGGTTGGTACAATATTGCTCATCATTCCCATACAGCCGTGTGGTGACGGCAGAGTAGAATACATTTGTCACCAACCCCTACTTTTCCCGCGGGTGTCGTAAGAGGCGACATAGGAACTACACATCAAACAGAGAACGGGCAGCAGCGCTCTCTGAAAATATCAAACTTTTAAACTGCGATCTTTTAAATCCGCCTGCCATGCGTGGGGATTATAGCAAAACCCTCCACTATGGTGGAAGAGGCTCATAGTCCAGCAGTGGATTGTAAAGGGCTATTAATGATGATTCCCATACAGATCCCATGTAATAACAAAGTTACCTGTCAGCAAACCGTCTAGGTTAGAGTGCTAGTGTATGTACATACAGGTCATGAAGCAGTAATAAACGCTTTTTAACACCGAAATGTTTAGTCCGATGTGCTGTCAACATGACTTACGAATACGAAGCTACTATCATGTAGGTGTCTGTGTCATAGTTATTTAATTTTTAGCGTTAAGAGTAGCATCTCAAACTAATTTGAAAATTATAAATAACTTGAAAAAGTACCCGTATTACACTTGAAAATTTCGACGAGTTCATCCAGTGTCTAAGTAGCTCAGTTGGAAGAGCAGTCGCCCGGCAAGCGGAAGGTCGTGGGTTCAATTCCCGCCTTAGGCTGTCTGTGTCATGTCATGACTGAAAATTAACCCTTGTCACTTGCAATGTCTAATATTATCTCTTTGTCACACAACTTCATTAAATTCTAAATTCGCATTTTACCGACTTTGATCCTGTTGTTTGTGCAGCAGCAGCCACGTCACATGGGGCCCCCGACGCCCGGCGGCGGCGGGCCGGGCCCCGAGGGCGCTATGCCCCCACCGACTGCGCCAGGAGAAGCCCACGATAACGGGCCCGCAGCCCCCGCCATCGCGCTCGTCACCACGGGCCCTGATGGCGCGCCCTTAGACGAGGGTAGTCAGCAAAGTACGCTTAGCAACGCTTCTGCAGGTATGAGAGCGCATAATGTATTTAAATTATAATAGGTACTAGCTTTTGCCCGCGGTTTCACCCGCGTGAAATTTAGTTTGTCACAGATCGTCATAAATTATAGCCTATATGTTAATCTGGGTTATAAACAGTAATACTGTAAAGTTTCAACAAAATCCGTTCAGTTGTTTTTGCGTGAAAGAGTAACAAACATCCAGACATCCAGACATCATGACATCCAAACTTTCACATTTATAATATTAGTAGGAAGTAGGATGTTACAAGGTGGTAAATAAACCATTCGTCATTCCATCTTGGTGGTATTGATAATAGAGATGAAACGGNACACCCAGACCCGTCACAGAAATTAAAATTCATCATTTCAATTTCTGCCCGGCCGGGAATCGAACCCGGGACCTCTCGGCATAGTAGTCCGTTCTGAACCACTACACCAAACGGCCGACTATAAAAGAACAATCGATCGTATGTTATTGAATCGTTACTTTTTGACCGACAATCTATTTTTTCCTCGATTTTCACAAACTCTATCTCTACAAAATCACTTATGGCAACGATATTGTTGAAGAGTGATGATGGGGCTTTCTTTTTTATACAAAACAAGCGACCCGCCCTTGCTTCGCACAGGTATAGTTACCTAAAAACCTTCCTCTTGAAACACTAATAAAAAACAGCATCAAAATCCGCTGCATAGTTTTAAAGATATTAACATACATAGGGACAGACAGCGTAAAGCGACTTTGTTTTATACTATGTAATGCTATCTCCATTTACCACCATCTATCCTGGCTCAATTCCATTGGTTTACAGTAATATGTGTTTTTTTGTTTCCAGCATCAGGCGAGGAGCCCTGCGGGACGCCCAAAGGGCGCGGCAAGGACTACGGCGCGAGCAGTGCGGCGCCTTCGCCCTCGCCTGGAGGTGGAAGCCACTCGTCCGTGCACGACGACTACGACGCCTCGCCCTCGTGGCCGCGCCCGCCCTCTAGTCCCGTGAGTCCGCGACACGACGCGACGACACTACACGACACTGTCACACCACGCCACACGGCATCACTAGGGTTGACGCTCGCTGTCTATTGTTTACTTTATCCTGGACAAGGAGGATAGTGATACACATCTGAGATTGGTTACTTGTGCCTCTTTGAATAAGATCTAGGGAAATGCTCCTAAATCAAACTTAAGTTCTCAAAGTCACCAGCAGCTCAAATGTACACTACGGGTTGGCACATGTTTTTTAATCCTTGTCTAGATCGAGTGGCTTATGCCCGTTTTCACCATCAATCCCTAATTTAAGTGACCCTGACCCCTATGGTAACACTCATCAGCAATTTTGTTTTCATAGGGTTCACTTAAAAATTAGTGATTGATGGTGAAAACGGGCTTTATCCAAAAAGATTATTGATTTAGTCTATCTAAAAAGAAAAGAGTAATTTACAATCTGTATGATGATTTAAATAGCGAACGACAACCCTTCACATGAACTCTACCACAGTAGTTATCTGTTTCAACTTGTCCTGTCTCTGCAAGTGACCGTCCAACACGTACTGTTTGGGGCCTCTTCCACGATACGAGTCCGTTGCTCTGCACCTCACCTACCTTTGTTGAAGCTTCCCTTACCTCGCATGCTTGTGTCGACGCCGTTGCACAAATTTTACTTTTATACCTCTTCCAAATTGAAAATTGTAGACCGAGGAGTTGTATCGTGGAACACTCCACTTCAGCGCAAATGTCGACTGATCATTATGGCCATCAGTCATACAAACTTGTGACTGTCAGTTTATTGTATTGTATACGTTTTGTATCGTTTTATCTGTGTCCATGTACGGTGACGTGAGTGAAGTGGGGAAGCATTGCATTTTATCGTATCTTTCAGGTGTTTAACAGTCACATACCGCCGGAGTCCTACAGATCAAAGGTTTATATCTAGTTAAAGATCATTAAGCATGTGTAGTGCTCGACTCAGTTTATGAACACACTGTGTAACACTTAGATATTGCATGAATGTCGACTTCCTTCTGCATAATGTACGAATTATGCATACTGTTTATTGCATTCCTTGATTGTTATCTAAACGAAATTATGCAGCAGCATCAAAATAAAATGACTTGTTTAGCTTGTGCTAGAAATAATTGAACTTCGCTTTGCGCTATACTTTATACTTCCTGGTGTTGGCTATCGCTTGATGTAATCTGCGATTTTAATGTTCAAAATTGTAATAAAGTAGAAACACAAATTGAAAATGACAAGTCAATTTTAAGTTAATTAGTTGGTCATTTTATTTTGGACTTACCAGTTACCAGATATATGGTATTTTTTGAGTTGATGTTTTATTCTTCTCTTCACTTTGATCTTGGCATTTGAAGTGATCTTCGTTATGCCTTACCTCAACTTGGTCTTGGTTTGTTTCTACAGTAGATTTACATTTTCACTGTCTACAGTTTAATCGTTGCATACGAATGAACACATTTGTCTGCATGCACTTACTGTGTTGTGCTTGTGGTAGACTCTTCAAGTTTATGTTTACACTATACTATGTAAACTCAACAGTTTTAAATATAATTATGCTATGCTAGTTCTAGCGCGTTTTATTAAAGTATTGTCTAAAATGTATACTGTCTTGAAGCTCTATATTTTAGACGAATCACTTTAAAATTGGTTGCAGGAAGTCAGAATTATTTTTTGATATTTACTATTCACCATTCATAGCAATGCTTCGATAAGTTTTTATGTCATGTTTCCAGAATAATATAAAATATGTTGTCGTGCAGTTTCCTTATGGCATTTTTCAAGAAATCTTTATCTTTACTCTACTTATTGTATAATGTAGTTTCAAATATTGATATGGGTATAAATATCTTTATTTATCCAGAAGAATAAATAAATATCCAATAAGTAACATTATTGGTTTTCCATTTTCGGAATAAATAAACCGAACACATTGTGAAGCTACCTAATTCCCTTTTTGCCAATATTTACTGTAACGCAACTGGCATAAAGATCTATCCTGGCATTGCGCATCGCGGTTCTGGTGTATGATGATGACGTTTGCGCCAGAAGTCGGACTCGCTGGGCAAGCTGTACGAGATGGACGACGCGCCCGAGCGACGCGGCTGGGTGGAACGGCTGCTGGCCTTCATGGAGGAGCGGCGCACACCCATCGCTGCCTGCCCCACCATCTCCAAGCAGCCGCTTGACCTCTACCGCTTGTATCTGTTGGTACGCGACCGCGGCGGCTTCGTAGAGGTCAGTACCGAGTAAAACCACATAATAATAAGAAGTACTTCGTACAGAATATTTTCTTCGCGAAGGTATTTAAAAAAATATATGCTCAATGTCGTTAACAATATGGTGTAATTTAGCTTGTCTCAAGAGTCGAGCACCATTTTGTTGACAAACGTCAGTGATCGGTACTGCGCCGAAGACATAGGGCTGACTTCGGTAAAATGATGTGTGACATGAGGTGCCAAACTGCGGAAAATGGCGGAGGAAATACATGAATAAGATTGAATTATATTTTGTGTTTCTAATCTTATTCAGGCAATTAAAAATACTGCAGAGTATTAATTACACCATCGTTTTTACAAATTGTTTATTGTCTTTACAATACAAATGGGTGAAGAATAAGTGCGTGCGTCAATACTCGCTCGTGATTGTCCTGTCGATTAGGTACCTCAGGAGGGGTAGTCGCGCGTGTTTTGTTTTCGATGCAAACTCGCGGAGATGAACAGGCCTGGTAAAACTCGCACTAAGCGTTTCGACGACTCGTTTATAATGCGAACAGCTAGGGACTGGAATTCGCTGCCTGCTGCTGTATTTCCTGAACACTATAATCCGGGCGTTTTCAATGCGAGAGTGAATAAGCACTTCAGGGCAGATATGTACCATCTTAGACTGCGTCTCACTTAAGTCTTAACACCAGGTGCGATTGCGGTCAAATACCTGCCTTGTTTAGCATACCTCGGGCAGACAGACATATCGAAACTATAAGGGTTCCTTGTTGGACAATGGAACGCTAAAAATGGCCAAAAAGTTGACCACACAACCTTGCTTCGGGTATCACGGATTATTTGACGCTGACTACCACCAACTCAATGTATTACTGAAGAATAACTGCCGTGTTGTCAAACTACGATAGAGATCGATTCATTCACAAAGACGCGCCCCACCATTCTTCCGATAATGTTTGAGTGTTATCGGTGCACGCTAAATTATCCATAAGTGCACATGCAAACTACAATAATAACTCTGGATCAAACTCCTCGCACCTGCTTCGAGCTTCCCTCGACCAAAAATTGGAGGGGCGCGCCTTCGTGGATGAAACGATCTATACGTTTTTATAGGCATTAATATCTCACCTCAACTCACCTGATCAGCGTGATTAGTATAGTCCATATCCTCCACTTGCCTCTGATAAATTAAAGAGGGTGCTCTTGCAATAGAGACTAAATTATCTATATATATGATGATAATGAGTCTTATAAATAACTTCTCCGGAGAGTTTTTGTATGAAATACTTATCCATACTTCACCTCATGTGTCTGTAAATAGTTCCTTAAGTTTTATGATGCAGATAAAATCTTAAAACCTATTAGTTACTGCTCTTACGAGTCTGACATGATGATGATGAGTCACAAATATTACTCAGCCCAAGTGTTTATAAAAGGAGTCTGTATGAAACTCCTATCCAAACTTCACTCCTTTTTCTGTAAACGGTTCCATCTCGCTTTCTGATGCAGATAAAATCTCGGAACCTATTACTGATGCAAATCAATGATAAACATTCTCGAAGACATGTTGAAACGTTCTTTGTACATGGTCGCGAAGTAAGCGTATTTGTGCATAGGCAATATCTCTGCGGACGTTTATGCTAATACTCCTAACAGGCGGCAATATAAACGGATCTGACTGGTCTACTCGCCACTCGGAGATTATTCCCAATTCTACAGTAAATATAAATCAAAGCTTTTGTACTATAAAATGGCTTCTATTTTGTTCGGAGTTGTAAAAGCCGACATTTATACGAACGCATAGAGGACGAACGGTATTTGTAATTCAATTTAGTTTTACAGTTTTAAACGTGAACGCTTGCACAGAGTATCATTTTAGCGGGGCCACTAAAACGCACGCGCAACGTTCTATGCAACTGCAGCTAATAGACTTCGGTTAGGATTTATGTAAGTGCATGTTCTGCGCGGTTTATGTGAATAGACGCCATAAAACAGCCGGGCCTTTAACGATAGTTAATAAATTTTTATCATTGAAGCGTTCGCAAGCGCTGGGCGCACGTTGTTGGCGGGTGTAGAGTAGCGCGGTGCGCCGGCGGCGGCGGTCGTGTAGTGCTGAGACCGGCGGAAAACACGCGGCATGGTGAGGTTTCCCGTCAACATGACTTATCGGCTTTCTCGCAGAACACTGTAAACCTTCGCACTTAACGCCCGCGCTCGCTCAAACTTGTTTACTGAAAGCTGCATAAAATCCTAAACGATTTGCCAATCTTCGGAAAATGAACCCTCTTTGTGTTAAATAACCTCCGCCGTATTGTAGCTAAAAGATGCTTTTTTGTTCTTGCTCAACTACAAATGCACATGCATTTGTTTGTATTATCATACGTAATTAGAAAGATGTCGCTTTCATGGTCGGGTCGTATACGAGGTTACACATTTGTGCCTGTGTAAAAAAAATAAACTTTTACCTACTTAACATTAGCATAATATTTATTTTCAACGCGCTGAAGCTGAAGTGCGATGTACGTCAGTTATTTTACTGTTGCATTAACTTGTTGGAATGTGACTTTATGTTGTGTATAAGTAATAGGTAATTCTTTACAAGTACGCGTGGACGAGTGTATTGTTGTTGGAGCTACTGCTATTTTATATTTACCAACATATTAGTTGGTCAGATGAAACAATGAGGTAAAGTTGTTTTTTATTATCAAAGTAGTCCCGCGTTTTAAAATAATAATTAAGCCATCTAAAATACAGGTAAGAAAAAGCTATGACCTACATTTTAGCTCTAAGCCGCCAAGTCGGGAGGCATGTGGCTATAAACTATAAAGCTACAGTAATCAGCAACAGGCGGAATGTGTGCTTGATTGCCGTCTCAATCAAAGCAAGATTTACAGTTCCCGCCGCCTCAATAGCTGCAATGCAAGGACGCTGTGAGCCGCTGACTTCTTTGACAGGCGTCGTTATCGACGGAGCGCCAATTAGTGTTGCCGACTTAACAGCCAGCCGCTAGGGCCCCATTAGCTAATGCTTCTTAAACTATGATTACTGATGGACTTGTTGGAATACTAATTTAGCTTATAAATCTTTAATTCGTCATGCATTTCGTTAACAAAATATGAATGAGTTGTGATGTAGCGTTGGTAACTAATGATTGCATTCAAATCGATTCGGCCCTTCTAGATTGGCAGTCTTAAATTGACATTTAGGAGCGACGATAAATAAAATGGTGAGGGGCTTCGACTGCCTGAGACTTTATTTTAAGTTCTGTCAATGCGGCTGTAAGCGCCCACAAGCGAAGGAGATCCTTTCGAAGTTTATTTGGTTCATATGATTGAACGTACAGCTTAGTAAAGTTACTAAGAACCAAAATGACAACCTCTCAGCAGTGTCATGCTTTAGTGTAGAACCCAGAACATAACGTTGGTATTCTGTGTGAACTACAGATTTCGACAAGCGAATGCCAACCATAAGTCTACAACATAAATAAGTCATTTTACAAATATAAATCCTTCGTATTCCAGGTGACGAAAAACAAAACGTGGAAGGACATAGCGGGTCTGCTGGGCATAGGCGCGTCGTCGTCGGCTGCCTACACGCTACGGAAGCACTACACGAAGAACCTGCTAGCATACGAGTGCCACTTCGACCGCGGCGGCATCGACCCGCAGCCCATCATCAACCAGGTCGAAGCGTCCACCAAGAAGAAGAGCGGCAAGTCCAACAACAACTCCACGGCAGGTTGGTATTGTTGACAAATGTTTGCTACCCTATTTTGAACTCATTCCCGATGCTATTAGGCTTAATTTTACTACTTCAATAGCGACATCGGATGAGACTATACAGCTTTTTTTGTAAAATTTCACCTATTACAACTACATAAAGATGCCATATTGTTCATCTTGACATACCATCCTCGGTAATAGGCATCTCAGGCAGGCAGGTCTAGTTAGACAAGAGGCACTTTTTTAGCCAATCGAAAATCGAATAAAGGCCTTTCGACCATCTTTCGACAGTACTGTCACGTTTATGCCACTTGTCTAGGAGGCATGGTGTCAAATATCTAATAGCGTTATTATTATCATGAAATGGGGCATCAGATTTGCTGTGTAAAACAAACAATTGGCCAAAAAGTTTCTCATTGATTCTTGAAATCTACAAAGTCTAATTTGCATCAGCGTTCACTCTTAACAATAACAATGGAAGGAAGTAAAAATTTTTGAAGCCAATGACATGGGTTGATCTTAACGAAAATCTGTGGAATTTTACTGGATCAATAGGATAGTCAAAATAGAATTATGGGACTATCTTTGACCGGTAGTCTTTTGACTGTTCCATAGTGAAGAGAAGATGGTATTTTAAGGCATTCAACTGACTGTCAAGTTGAATCCCTCGATCATAACAAGACTTAGATTCGCCAATTTATTTTTGCCGTTTACTTTATATCCTGGTTTCCTGGTTGAGGTTGACAGTATATTAATATACAAGAGGAGGTAAATCTATTAACACTTTGTCCGCCAGGCTCATCAAATTCCCAAGAATCATTCCCCGGAGGCGGCGCGGGCGGCGGCGGCGGCGCGTCAATGGATGGCTACGGCGGCCAGTACGCCGGATACCCGCCGCAACCCAACCAGTCACAAGGTACGTACTTACGGATATTGTCACCTCACTAGAGGCGGGGTACGGTCAGTAGGTTAAAAATGTTGAATTTATTTGTATACTGTGGCATTTAAAGGGTTAATTTTCGAGTTCATGCCTTGCCCCGCCCATTCTAATTTGTCATCTTACTGGAAATGTGACACCCCTAGCCGTTTTGGAAGTTCTGAACGAACATTAGGGATGTCACATCGTTTTGACAGTTTTCATTGATTTCATAGCTTGCCACGGTCATTCAATTTAAACTTAACCAATGAAAGTATCAAAACGAAAATCAATATTGAATGTATAGCGATTTAGAAGTTAGTATAGTACGGTCAGCACACCTTCAGTTAGCACGGCGTGTTAAATGCTGTAAATGAGCTGAATAGAACTCGCGTTTCAGGAGTCTTGTTTTATGTAAATATATTTTAATCATACTTCATAACTTAAGTGCTTGAGTCCATTTAGTTGACTTATCTGTGCTTTTTTACCCAACACCTTTGGGTTCTATTTGGTTGGTTAGTTTTAAAATATTTTACTTGCCGGTTTTCGCTATTACATTTTAGCTGCTTCAAATATATATTTTTTTACCTCACGTAGAGTAAGATAGTGAGTCGATATCGTTTATTGACGACGTTACAAAATTGTTAATAGAATCGAGCTAAAACAGGGCTCCTGTGACGTCACAGGCGCCAGCGTCGCTTGTTCCGTTTCGTTGCGCCGTCTAACGCGCGCCACTGACCGATCACTGCTAACGGTTCATACTGCTTATCACTAATCCTAACCATCGCACCGGTTACGAGCTAGCTACTGACATAACTGAAGCCCGATTTTTAACTGAAAATACACCACCACACATTTTGGTGGCGGGTTCCGTCACCTTCTGTGTATACGGTATACAGGCTGCACACTTTGCCCTTTACCTAAAAATATTTTTGGAACGTTTGAGTTATAAAATTGGGCAAAGTTAACAACAATCGTCGCACAGACGTTGTTAGACAGTAGCTTCCTCGGCGTGGCACTAAGACGTGTGGTTGTAGGCGGCGGGCCGGGCGGCGACAACCTCGCCGCCTCCAACCCTTTCGACGAGCCGCCGGGGCCGCGCAGACCCCCAGGTACTTAACCCCCCTCACTCTCTTCGGCTGGGCCTCATCCAAACTTAACCTGCAACGTTGCAACTCGACCGTAACGTCACTAATCGTCTAAGGGTGTTTTTAATATCGTGCGAATTTTGCATTCGGCATGCGATATGCCCAGAAGTGTCCTTTTCATACAAGTATTTGCGCTTGCCGCACGTCTCGCGTGCGTATCTATTCTACACATTAAAATAAATACTTGTATGAAAAGGACACTTGCGGGTGTCACGCATGCGGGGCAATCCCGCGTCAATGAAGAAATCCGCACGATATTTAAAACCCTAAGCCCATTTTTTTTATTAACCCTGCCGATTATTGCGTGTCACATTTTACTTGGATTAAAATTGTGTGATTTAAGTTTGGAATGGGAACAGCCGATGTTGCTATTTGACTAATCGCATGTTTCATCTGATATTGTTGACTCTAACTCCATCATATCACGGTGCTCATAAAAACGCGCTACGTTGACTGTAAAATATTACAGTGTAACATGGTAACGGTCAGTTTGTGTGGTGATGGCTGATGGGTTTCATGATTTCATCTTATTGTTTCTTGTTACTTTCACAAATATTGTGAAACTTTGTATTTTGTTATATTATTTGCAAATCATGGTTTTGTATTGTAGGGGTTGAGCGATTTTACATATTTTGGCCGCATTTTTATTGTTTGCTGTTTATGTTAGTGGTGAACTTTGTGCATGAGTTAAGTATAATCTAGTGTAAAAAAGAGTTAGTGTGTAATTAGTGCTTATTATTTTGGATAGAAAACAAAGATCTAATTAATTTAGTTCAATGCAATTTACGAATTTGTTTTGCAGGTTACCAGCAAGGTTACGGGTATGAATATGGATCTCCTTACCAGCCCAATAGGCCAGTATATCCCCCCTATGGACCCGACGGTGACAGGTAAGATGTCCAAAAAATTACTTATATTTTATACATTGTTTTCTACAATAAAAACATCACTAGTAATCTTCTTGGTCCATGTCGTTGAACCATTTAACGAGCTTGTCTAAAGGCCACCTGGGAGTCGTGTAGCTTAACCTACAGGATCTCATTGAGTCGGCGGCCCAAAAATATTAAAATGTATACTGTGTTTAGTTTCTTGGCAGTCAAAAACAGTCTTCTAACATCGTCAACAGTCTCTTTTTTATTACAATTAACATTTGATATAGTCTGGTCCGGGAGCACGTAGAATTTTGTCTAATGACCCCAAGCTATCCATCCTTATCGCTCGCGCATAATTATGTTGCTATCACGTTCGCACACTCACTGCGGGCGTCCGTCCCACAGTCGCGACAGCAATATAATTACGCGCGAGCGATAAGGATGGGTAGCTTGGGGTTATTGGACAAAATTCTACGTGCTCCCGGACCAGACTATAGAAAAGAACCAATCATTCTTCTTGTCGGCCGTTTGGTGTAGTGGTCCGAAACGGACTACTATTCCGGAGGTAGCGGGTTCGATTCCTACACAGTACAAACATTTGTGTTCATGAACATATTTGTTTGTATTGGACTGGGTGTTTTCTATGTATAATAAGTATGTATTTACAAAAAAAAAAGTATTTAAGTATGTTTATATCCGTTGTCTAGTACCCATAGTACAAGCTTTGCTTAGTTTGGGACTAGAAGCGCAGTGTTAAATGTCCAAGGATATTTATTTATTATTTATTCTGTGGTCAAACTATTCGTATTAGGGTAACCACACATCAGAAAATTAATGGATAACTTTTATAATAATACTTACATTAACTTAAACTTGAATGTGGTTAAAATGCTAATTTTGATATTTTTTTGGGTAATTGATTTGTAACAAAAATGTAATATGAATTTGCATGGTTATCCAGGGGGTACCGGACGGGCGGCGAGTACCAGTACGGCGGCTACGGCGGCGGCTACCGCGGGGGCCCGGGCGCGGGCGGCGCGGGCGCGGGCCCCGCCCCCGCCGGCACGCCGCCGCCCGCGCAGCCCTACCCCGACTACTACCGCGCGCCGCACCCGCACCCGCCGCACTCGCCGCACCCGCACCCGCCGCACCAGCCGCACCAGCCGCACCCGCCGCACCAGCCGCACCAACCTCCGCACGAGGTGAGTCCCAAACATCTGAGCAACCCAAACTGCTGTTATCTATACAGGGTGGAAACGATAAGTGATCTCATTCGATTATTTCTAAACTATACAAGATATCGAAAAACTGGTTACTGAAATACTGATGTTGAAAGTGCTTCACGAGCTGTATCTAACGGTACCAATAATAGGTTACAGAATTAACCGATCTATCCGAAAATTAAATGTTTTCAGCCTCCATACTAAATGTATGTCAGCCAAACAAAATTAAAAGTATTTTTTTTTATTTAACAATAAACACTTAAAATGAACTCGTAAATTGCATTCTTATTTAAAATTATTCATGGAAAACATTGGTTTTAGGCTTTACTTGCTATAATATTATCAAGACATGAGTGCCATGACTGTTGCTGTGCTAAATGTATGGAAGCTGGAAACATTGAATTTTCAGATAGATCCAGTTAATTTGGTAACCTATTATTGGTACCATTGGATAGAGCTCTTAAAGCACTTTCAGGATCAGTAACCAGTTTATGGATATCTTGTATAGTTTAGAAATAATCGAGTGAGATCACTTATCGTTTCCACCTTGTATATATAAAAGAAAGTCGTGTTAGTTACTCCACTTATAACTCAAGAACGGCTGAACCGATTTAGCTGAAAATTGTCAGGGAGGTAGTTTAGAGCCAGGAGAAGGACATACTTTTTATCACGTTCGAAATAAAAAAAAAGTCTGCTTATTTATTGCCATTAAGGCGGAACAAAGTTCGCCGGGTCAGCTAGTGAACTTATAGTTTACGATTTACTTAGGTTAATATCAGTGGGTCGGACGCAGAATGTGCACTACTCAAAATGCGTACCTTTCCGTACTAATTTTAAGGCCCGTGATTGTCCTGTCGATTAGATATCTCAAGAGGTGTAGTCGCGCGTGTTTTGTTTTCGATGCAAACTCGTGTAGATGAACAGGCCTGGTATAACTGGCACATTGACAGTTTCAGTATGGGAATTATGTCAAAACTGATGATTTATGTGAAATTTAGTGTATCATAGATCGTCATAAATTATAGACTATATGTTATTCTGGGTTATAAACAATAATACTGTGAAGTTTCATCAAAATCCGTTCAGCAGTTTTTGCGTGAAAGAGTAACAAACATCCATACAAACTTTCGCATTTATAATATTTATAATATTAGTAAGATTAATATTTACTCTTGTTTGGTCGAATCCACCC
Source organism: Ostrinia furnacalis (assembly GCF_004193835.3). Lineage (NCBI taxonomy): Eukaryota > Metazoa > Arthropoda > Insecta > Lepidoptera > Crambidae > Ostrinia > Ostrinia furnacalis. The sequence continues at coordinate 49,333 of NW_021135018.1, forward strand.
TAAACTGAAAAATTTGTATAATATTTCACTGCCTGCTGCTGTCTTTCCCGAAAACATTAATTCAGGCCTTTTCAAGGCGATATGAATAGACACAGAGCAGATATGTACCATCCTAGACTGAATCTCACTTATCAGGCGCGATTGCGGTCAAATACCTACTTTGTTCTGCATAAAAAAATTGTATAGAATAGTGCACACACTGCGTTAAACCCCGATTAGTGCCGTAACTAGCCTTTACGCCCTGTGCTAGCTGCTATAACTGCGCTTGGGCCCTGGGCCCTAGTTACGGCACTGAATACGATTGAAACTTCGTACGCGCAACTCCGAATCTTAGTGTCAAAATAAAATATATATTAAATCAATCAATTTCATTATATGGATAGGAAAATCACTAGGATGGAGGCGTTTACGATGATCCAACTTTACTAATTGTCAGTCTTGGCTAGTTTAGTATTTTATAAGTTTAAAATCTTTCAGTGTCAAACTATTGCTTGTTACGATGCATGTTGAATTGTTGAATACCATGATTCTTCTTTACCTAGCCAACACTGATCAATCCCTGTTTTAATGAAAACTGACATTTATTTTTGGAAAACAACATTTGCCAGGAAAGTAAAGATAAATCGTTTCCAAAAATGAATTTCAGTTTCAGTTAGTAAATAGGATGATAGGTACGACTGTATGCACGACCTATTTTGATATGCAAGTTCTATATCTAGTATTATTAAAGTCAAAATATTTGTTATTGTTAATTCCCCTATATTTGCTTTATTATTTTATCTAGAGAATTTTTCAATATTTATTATACGATGTATGTTTGTAATGTCAGTGTATGTCTTCCGTGCATGGACTGCATGAAAGCAATTATTGTGGACGTATGCAGAAATGTGCTTTACGTATCGTACTGTGATACTGTGTCAGGGCATGACTTTAAAATGATTCCCTCTACCTCTACCATCTAATTTGGAATCGAATAGGATATGTATTGGAAACCAAATTATATCTTAGAATAGTATGATTAGAAAATGTAGCTTTTAAACTCTGCATGGATGAAATAAGACTTAGAAATTTTTATGTGATAAGTTATTTTATACATTGATAAAACATACATTATAAATTTAAGCTTCTTTTTTCTTTAGTGTAAAGGAAATAGGAGATACAGGAATACCATTTCCAAGTTTTAGGGCTTATACTGATCCAAAAGATTCCATCCACCAATGAAAGTTCCCTCTCGGTGGACTCAAGTACACAGCGTAGACATCGCTGCAGCGATGACGTCACTTGCCGCCGTGCCGTAGTGTTGACGCTCTGTTGTGGTGTGTAGGTGTCGGGCGGGCAGGGCCAAGCTGCTGGTATAATGAGCTCGCAGCTCGCGCGGCAGCTGGTGGCGCCGCTGCCCTCCCCGCGTGTCCCCTACGTACGGACGCCCCGTTTGTACCACGCACTCAACACCGCTTCCCATCGATTGGCGACCGGTCATACTCACCCGCACGGAACCGCGAGCACTCCCGCCTCGATTATCGATAGTGAAGCGTCCACTCGATTAGGCTACTCGGCGATGCGATTTCTGGCTTTATCTATCGCTCTTGTCAGACTCTGAGGTGGAATTGTGTAAAGCAATCGTTATCATTTGACAGTTCATAACGTACGATTATTCTGTCAAACGCTTTGTTTAACTGACTTTATCGTACGTTATGAACTGTCAAATGATTACGATTGCTTTACACAATTCCACCTCTGAATGGGTGCGAGAGACAAAGCCGGAAATATAGAAATCCTGGCAAAAGTAGCCTCGTATCTACGTATCGTTTCGGATATAGTCGCACTATCTGTCCCTTTCTAATTACGTGCGCTCACGCCATCAACAGTTTTATCCTACGTAAATAGAAAGAAGCAGAATCATGCTATCGCCGTAAACGATTCGTTAGATATGAGAACAATCGATTTGACTATTTGCCGATAAGATTGTTCATTTGATTCGATCATTCGATAAAACCATATTTGATGGCGATTCAGTTCATCCACCGAAATGAGTTTTAAAATGATATCAAGTACGAGTCAAATGAATATGTATTCGTGTCGACTATCGAGGTGGGACGTCAATCTCATCCGTGGTTTTGGCTTCATTTAATTATTTTTGAATAATACCACTCGCTTGACAAAATTTTAAGCTATCACTGTTAATTTTCTTCTGTTTTCGTTTAACTAAATTGGCTTGCGGTGTGATTAATTAATTGGCTTAACGATTGTTATTCGTCGGGCATCCGCCCCGGCGACGGCTCAAAATTTTATTTCGTCCGATGGCTCTTTCAAAATTTAACAAATAATCACAATATGGAAGTAAAGGTATAGAGTGTGTGGTGGTGGCTTATCTGACGACAAATTTTTGATCACTAAATCATGTGCATGCTTTCACATATTTCATGTAAGCTTAGCTATAAGTATGGTTATGTAGCTTTTTAATTACGGTATGACTCAATCGAGTGTATTATGTTTATATCATGTTTGTATGTATTTTTAATATTTAAAACATTTGATCGAGTCAATCGTTTGTAAGTAATAAAATCATCAAAATAATCGTCCATATTTTGGGTGCACTTGCACAGTGTATCAACACGTTTTTGTTATTTTTTCGATAGACCCTGTATTTTGAAACCATCATTATCATTTCGATCGTTTGACTTCTTAACATCTAGTTCAGGTATATCCTTAATAAGAGCTGAAAATAATATTTATTTTGGAATGAAGTTCGAAGAAAATACTTTATTGCAGTGTTGAGTTTTTATCTTATGTATTTATAAAATCCAGTGTTTAAAAACAATGTTACAATGTATGAAGAAACTGCCACAGCTAGATTTAACTCACGGTCAAACGTTCGAAAGCGGGGTCTTCGAGCCACCATAGTAACATCACTAATTTGCCATCCACCGCGCCCACAGTACGGCGGCAAGGCGATCGGAGCGGGCGCGGGAGTCCAACCGCCCGCGGGCACGCCGCGACGGCACCCGGACTTCGCGAAGGCGGACGGGTACGCGGGCCCGGTCGCGCCGGGCGGCGGGCCGCCGGGCCCGGGCGCGCCGACGGCCGGGCCGGGGNTTTAAGTGTAAAATGTTAAAAATGAATATATGAGAGTAAAACAAAAAAGCCGTCGAAGTACTTCTTTGGGATTTTTTTTTATCGGACAAACTATGCAATATCGTGTTTTGGAAAAGTTGTCGCCCTAGTTAAAGACATTAACTTACTCCTACAATTTTTTGTTTGCTAAAATATCTTTTCATTTAGAAACTATCTGCAAACAAAATCGGTCAAATATCGACAATTTGGGAAATCATGGCCTTAAGTAACTAAACTGACTAAAAACCGTACGCAGTTTGGTCGAGTACAGTGCAGTTTACAATTAATTTGTCGGCAGCTGCACAAATGGTTTTTGTAAAAACTTGGTTAAACCGTCCGGTTCGGACTCGCTTACATTTTTGGTGTTCGGGCACGTTTAGATACTAAATTACTCACCACTCGCCTAAATTACTCTACTAATGCGAACAATGCTATAGGTTCAGTTTGCACTTCGCTCTGCTTCTTTCTATATTAACTGCAGTATCTCACAATCATGGTCGAATTAGTGGTGAAAAATCTTGTGAATTAGTTTACCATGATTGTGGGATTTTAAAATAACTCGGATACATAATATCGCAGTTAGTTCTTGATTCAATATCATGTCAATAGTAATTGGGAATGTGAATGAATTACTTAAAAGTTATAGTTCCATAGTGAATGTAATGCATTCACGTTATGACATTACTCACATTTTAAATCACGATGCGATCACTCACGGTGTAACAATAGGAATGATGACTGGGTAATGAAATCGAAATTATATTTAGTCCGTCAGACAGATAATAAAAAAATGTTGGACACATTTTTTAAATTTTTTCATAATCGAATAATTACTGTATTATATCGAGTTACAATTATGCATAACAATAAAAAAAACTGTCGCGTGACGTCACTTTTGAGTAAAAAATCTACTCAAGCGTGACGTAACGCGCCATTTCAACTCGATGTAGCTCAGTTATTATTAAATTATGAAAAAAAAATAAAAAATATGAGTCTAATATTTTCTAATTATCTGTCTGACGGAAAAAATATGATTGAAATTTTGTCATCTAGCCTATTCATTCGGTTGACTCGGTGTTTCTATAAACGATACGTGAAATACTTCGATAAATATTTTGGTCACGTGGGTGGTTTCATGTGTCCAACCGGCGAGTGGTACTAGTGGTAAAGTAATTATGTTGCTGTCGCGCTCGCACACTCACTGCGGGCGCCCGTCGCACAGTCGCGACAGCAATATAATTACGCGCGAGCGATAAGGATGGGTAGCTTGGGGTCATTGGACGGGATTCTACGTGCTCACGGACCAGGCTTTAGTAACCAAGCTGTGTGGATGCTTTGTAGACGTCCGGCGCGGCGTGGGGCGGCGCGCCGCGGCCCTCGCACGAGCCCTACCCCGCCGCGCCATCGCCCGTGAGTTCATTCACCTCATGTCACCACCCCCCATATAAGGTCACAACCACCACATCGCCCTCAGCCATGTTGACGTGGCAGTTGAGACAAATGGCAATGCCAGATTTTGTATGGAAGGTGGCGTCTTTTTTTTTTTACTATTAGATTGCAATTTCTTACAAAAGATCCGCACAAAATGCAACTCTAGTATGTAAAATCATCAAACTTCTAAGGCTCGTAACTCAGTTCAGACTGAGTTTAGAGGTATAGGTACATGTCATAATAAGTTTGGTTTATTACACTATTTTGGAATAAAAAAACAAGGTTTGATCGATGGCCGCGCGAAAAAAAAGACGCCAATTTCCGGCATTGTCTTTTGTTGCAACCACCACGGCAGTGGATGTGATAAATAAAGTTTCATCTACAAACATTGAGTCTTTAATTTACTACGGTGAATAAAAAAGTACCAGGAGGCCTAAGATGCTCGCCGTGTTAAGCTTTTATCGCGCCATTTTATCGATTTTACGTGATAAGCCTATACGTTTGTCGTCTAAAATGATCGATAAGATTTTATCATGGCGCGCATCCTAGTCCGACTGGGCAACATAAGGAGCTATTTCTAACTCTTTTTTTGCTTACCCGAGAAAAAAATCTGCCGGGCAAAGTGGTGGGTGGAACCTACTCCCTCGCACACTCATGAGTCCTGCCTTCATAGCATGCCATGCCTGCTTTCACCAATTTCTTGCGTTGTCGCTCTGAACACTAACTACGGACATGAAAAGCTTAGCATAAATAGCATCTAGATTCCTAGACCTAAGGCAAATTCTATCACCAACTTCTTGAAACTGATCTGGGTCTACAGACAACACCACATTATTACTCTTTGTGATAAATGTGTAATATGAGCAAAATATACTAATAACGCTGAGTTGCACCATCGTATTTTAACCATAATAATGACCGGTGCTTTTTGTATGGAGTTTGACAGATTTTTGACGTTTGTCTAAGTTAAAGTGTTGTCTCACTCAGCCTAAATGTATACAGGGTGACAGGTAAAGCGATACATTCCTTGAAAGGGGTTAAAGTAGAGCTTATTTGCAGTCATTTAAGTCATATGACACCATGTCCGAAACTTGTTCATTTCCAAGTTATTCAAGATTTATGTATTTTTTTAAAAATCTCCAGTTTTTATGTTAAAATGTACCCTTGTAACGAAGAATACGGAATAATGTTAACTTTTTTGTTGTATTCGTATAGCTAAATAATAAGATTGACATTTTAAATTAAAATTTGCAAGAAAGAATCGTCATTACTCAAGTAAAAGCTAAAAAACTATGTATTATTTTGCAAAAAAAATATGTTTTAGGTAATTAAACGAAGAATTTCCAAGAAAAAATGTATGGAATGTTGTGTACAAATTACAGAATTTAGTTCCTTAATTCATTAGCTATTCAAAAAGGTACAGGTGTTTAACAAACACTACATAATTATTTTTTTTGTAGTGTTTGTTAAACACCTGTACCTTTTTGAATAGCTAATGAATCAAGGAACTAAATTCTGTAATTTGTACACAACATTCCATACATTTTTTCTTGGAAATTCTTCGTTTAATTACCTAAAACATATTTTTTTTGCAAAATAATACATGGTTTTTTAGCTTTTACTTGAGTAATGACGATTCTTTCTTGCAAATTTTAATTTAAAATGTCAATCTTATTATTTAGCTATACGAATACAACAAAAAAGTTAACATTATTCCGTATTCTTCATTACAAGGGTACATTTTAACATAAAAACTGGAGATTTTAAAAAAAATACTTAAATCTTGAATAACTTGGAAATGAACAAGTTTCGGACATGGTGTCATATGACTTAAATGACTGCAAATAAGCTCTACTTTAACCCCTTTCAAGGAATGTATCGCTTTACCTGTCACCCTGTATGTATGATATACATTGTTGGAAACTTCTGGCAGTGGTTAGTAGTTCAGTATGTGGCAACGCTGGGAGATGCTTGAAACGATCAATAAATATGAACATCAAATCTTGATTTGGTTGAAACATGCTACAAACGTTTACTCGCCACTCGAGGTTAGGTGTATTTTGAATACCTATGGATATTGCCGTAAATCCCTGACGAATCGACGTTTATTTACAGAGCACACCGTCAGGAATGGCGGGCGGGCAGATAAAGCGAGAAATGACGTTCCCCGCGGAATGCGTAGAGGCGGCGCTGCCCACCGGCGACAAGCGGCGCCGCCTCACCAAGGCCGACGTGGCGCCGGTGGACGCCTGGCGCATCATGATGGCGCTCAAGTCCGGGCTGCTGGCCGAGACGTGCTGGGCGCTCGACATCCTCAACATCTTGCTGTTCGACGACAACTGCATAGGCTACTTCGGGCTGCAGCACATGCCCGGCCTGCTCGACCTGCTGTTGGAACACTTTCACAGGTGAGGCGCTCGGACTCGATATCACCCCAATTGTGATTTTGCGACTAATCCGAAGAACGCTAGATCATTATAGTGAACCCATAATATTTAGCTTACCATGAGGGGTTAGCGGGATTTGAATTTACAAATTGCTAATGTTAATGTTATGAATGAAACTCGTAACATTTGTGCTGATCGCCACCCTAATTAATTTACAGAAGTTTAAGTGAAGTGTTCGACGCGCCGACGACGGAGGAGACCCCCTGGTACGCGCGGCCCGCCAGCCCCACGCCGCCGCGGGCCGCGCGCCGCCGCCTCGAGCCGCCCGACCCCGCCGAGCGCGTGCGCGTGCTCGCCGGCGACAACTACACGCTCGAGACGCGCCGCCGCCAGCCCGTCACCCTGCGCGCCGGCGACGAGCTGTTCGCGCCCGAGCCCTGCGCCGCGCCGCGCGCCGCGCTCGACGACGTGCTCGAGCCCTGGCAGCACGCCGAGCCCGCCGCCGCGCACCTCGTGCCCTGCTTCCGCGCCGACTACCTGCACCTGCCCTTCGCGCGCCTGCTGCCCGGCCGCCGCGCGCCCAGCCCGCCGGCGCCCGCGGCGACCGCGTCGACCGCGCCGGCGCCGGCCGCCACGCCCGCGCCCGCCCCCGCCGCGCCCGACGCGGACAACCTCGAGGCCGAGCCCATGGAGCTGGAGCCCGAGCGCGAGCGCCGGCCCGCGCTGCAGGTGCGCGACCCGGCCGGCGTGCTCAAGCGCCGCCGCCTCGAGGACTACGAGGACGAGTGCTACACGCGCGACGAGCCCAGCCTCAACCTCGTGGACGAGACGCGCGACGCGCTCGCCAAGCGCTGCGTGGCGCTGTCCAACATTCTGCGCGGGCTCACGTTCGTGCCCGGCAACGAGGCCGAGTTCTCGCGCTCCGGCGCCTTCCTGGCGCTGGCCGGCAAGCTGCTGCTGCTGCACCACGAGCACGCGCCGCGCGCCGCCCGCGCGCGCGCCTACGAGCCGGCGCGCGACGACGCCGAGCCCGACGCCTGCTGCTCGTCGCTGCGCGGCGCCGCCGAGTGGTGGTGGGACGCGCTGGCGCAGCTGCGCGAGGACGCGCTCGTGTGCTGCGCCAACGTGGCGGGCGGCGTGGAGCTGGCGGCGCAGCCCGAGGCCGTGGCGCGGCCGCTGCTGGACGGGCTGCTGCACTGGAGCGTGTGCCCGGCGGCCGTGGCCGGCGACGCGCCGCCCGCCGCGCACGCCGGCTCGCCGCTGTCGCCGCGCCGCCTGGCGCTGGAGGCGCTGTGCAAGCTGTGCGTGACGGACGCCAACGTGGACCTGGTGCTGGCCACGCCGCCGCGCGGCCGCATCGGCGCGCTGTGCGCGGGGCTGGCGCGCGACCTGTGCCGGCCGGAGCGGCCGGTGGTGCGCGAGTTCGCCGTGAACCTGCTGCACTACCTGGCGGGCGCGGGCGGCGGCGCGGCGCGCGAGGTGGCGGCGCAGGCGGCGGCCGTGGCGCAGCTGGTGGCGTTCATCGAGCGCGCCGAGCACGCGGCGCTGGGCGTGGTGAACCAGCACGGCGTGGCGGCGCTGCGCGACAACCCGGACGCGATGGGCACGTCGCTGGACATGCTGCGGCGCGCGGCGGCCACGCTGCGGCGGCTGGCGGGGCACGCGGAGAACCGGCCGCTGCTGCGGCGGCACGAGCGGCGGCTGCTGGCGCTGGTGATGAGCCAGATCCTGGACCAGAAGGTGGCGCACGAGCTGGCGGGCGTGCTGTTCGCGCTGGCGCAGGCGCGCGACTGAGTGTGACGTCACGCGCCGTGTACATAGGGGGCGCCGGCCGGACTGTTAGCCCCTCCGGTTTTGTTATTTATGTCCGTGATGATTTATTTACGAGAATGTCGATGTGCATTACGATTTCTATTGTTCGATCGAAGAAAGATGTATTATAACTCGTAATTTTGATTTTTATAATAAAATGGGACTTGAATCTGTTTATTGGTTTTATGATGGAGATTTTATACCGAGTACCTTTAGCGCCTTTGTCTATAAGAGAATACGTAGTGGAGAGTGTGAGGAGCTTATGTGGGCTATAAGTTTTAATTAAGTTTAATGTGAATTATTACAATAATCTATAATATATTGAAATTGAATCTGAATTTTATTTATTTATTTTGTGAATTGGCATTTTATGATTTTGTACACCTCGTTTAAAATTCACATTTTAAAATAAAAACAGAAGCAAGTATATCAGAATTTTTAAAATTACCTTTGGGGCCTTATTTCTTTTATCGTAAATTGGGGGATAATATATTTTTTGTTATTGTTTTGATAACTCATTTCTATTCACACAAAAAATAATTAAAATGAGGGGAAAAAATATGAAATAAAAACCCTTTGCCCTACCCTCTAGTATATTATCCCTTTGTTAGAAAACCTGTTATGTACCTGTATACCTAGTAGACGCACCCTTTCCGTCGCTAAAAGAGTTCGTTTCAGCCGAAAGACGTCCACTGCTGGACAAAGGCCTCCCCCAAGGATAAAATAATATCATCATCATCATTTCAGCCATAGGACGTCCACTGCTGAACATAGGCCTCCCCTAATGCTTTCCACGTTGATCGATTGGTAGCGGCCTGCATCCAGCGCTTCCCTGCTACCTTTACGATGTCGTCAGTCCACCTTGTAGGTGCGTTTTCCGGTACGCGGCCTTCATTCCAGAACCTTGCTGCCCCATCGGCCGTCAGTTCTGCGTACTATATGCCCTGCCTGTATAAAATAATATAGTAAAAGAGTAAAATAATATTATTTATTTGAGATTTTAATATTATTATGCTAACTGCAAAACGTGCTGAGCTGTAAAACACTACTTATAAAACTTTTTCTTATGCCTGTAACTGCTGCTCCTGCAGAGAAACACAAGGCAAAATAGCTAGTGGAGAAATAAATTGATGCTATATTATTGTAGGCGCGCGCTATTCCTTTTATTTATTTTATTATGCGAATAACTATTTAATTTGCTAGGTTTGGTAAAACTTTGCAACAAAAAATCTGCACAGAAGTAAAGTTTATTTTGGCGCGAAATATAAGCACAGTTTGACATTTCAACAAGAAATACACATGACTGGAATTTGGCGCGTAATTTAAATTTAGAACTGCCTTTCAAAAGGGTTTCCTTGAACTTAAATGAAAATGGTCGCTTTGATAGGGAAAACTTGGAAGTAAACATAAGAAAAATGAATTAATGTTGTTGGCTTTTCTTGAACTGCCTGGCTTTCACTGCACGCATTAGGTAAAAATGCTGTCCATGTAGAAAAGTAAAGTTCTGTCGAGTTGGAAATGAGATTGTATGAAAGATAAGTAATTTTTTTTATTTTCCTATTATTTTTCAAAGTCAATGGGTTCGATCCCCATTGCCTAACAAGGGTTTTCATTAATAGTGGAGTAAGATGATGGAATAGTTTTAGTAGTTCCCAGTTTCTGCGTGAATTTGTGGTAAGATTGGAAGAAGTAAAATAGGCGAACTTAATGCCATATGGCATTCTCATCTTCCAGTCAACCGTTGGGCATAACAGAAAATCAAAGAATTTTAACGCGCGTGGCCCGTTTGTGATACTATAAGTAATTTTTTTACCAATGGGTAACTGCATAACTGTTACACAAAATGGTGTGACTCAACGGGAACATAGGGTTGTCAAAATTCGGGATATAAAGTATCCTGTTATCAGTCGGTTTTACAAAACCGATTTTTTTAGGATTCTGAATATTCTGATGCAGTCGATGCAGTGCGTCGCATTCTTATCAGAATGAATCATATTTTTCTGGCAGCTAAGAATAATTGACATGTGTCTCAAAATTCGTTATTCAACTATTCCTACTGATTTGTCACCCATCACTATCCGTGAATGTTTGGTTAGATTTATATTTAAAATTCCCTTTTCGTATAACGATAGCAATAGGTATTCTATATCCCAATTTTAAGTTACAGCGATGAAAATAGTAAAGTACTGTTTTAGTGTAGTTTTGTTAGTCTGATGTCGCGTGATCCTATCGATTACCTGCGATGGAGTGTCAGTCGAGCGATAGTAAAAAATTGTTCAAAGTATTCGACGCCTCGAAACGCAAGCGCACCAGGAAGAAGCGGGAAGGACTGGACGACTCGAACTCCATAGCCACGGATGACTCTACAAGCGTAAGTATGATTGGTATACCATGACCATATAGCCACGTGATTCAGCAATAACGCTCGTATTTACAAACGATGCTTGCATGTGAAGCCAGAAAATCGAACGCACAGCGTTAAATAGAGCTCTTATGATTGGTTCATGTGTCACCTTGGTGCGTCCACGCGCACTGTGTGACCTCATAGTAAGTACATAGTGTTTGTGAATACGGGCGTAAGACGTCAAGTAGGTATTGTTGATGCGAGTTGTTAGGTAAAATTCGGTTACTCTGTTCCCACCAGTTATACTGGAGTGGTGCGCGAGGTGTATTCTCTCATCATCATTGCTGTAGTGTAGCGAGCAGTGAGTCTTTATGAATGTGTTTGAAGCAAACAGATTGGTTTTAGAAAGAAAGAGATTCAGTTCTTGCATGCACTAAACATGAGTTCACTATTGCATTCTCTATTGGTAAAAAATAGGGAAATATAATTATTAATTTCACATAGGGTTGTCAAGCAACAGTGATGCGCGTTTCTTCGGCCAAGGCGAGCCTCCAAGACATTCCCACGGCACAGACGGTCGCCGTCACCGGAGACAATGTGGACCCCAAAAGGTTCCTGCTATTCCTTTTATTTTTCCTTATATTATCCATTTTATCATTTACTTTCTTTTATGAGCAATGCTGCTAAGTATAATATTACACCAAGTAGAAGGGAAACTAGCAATCTACTTAGGTAGGATTCTTCTGTTGGGTCTATCATACGAGCCTTTTTTCGTGAGGAAGCTGAGAAGCCATCGTGAAAGTGCGACCAATTTAGTTTTTTTTTTGCTTGCGGTCATCATTTTAAGTTTCTTTCTGTACGTGCAGAGATCGAGACAGCAGTCCTTCGGTGTCCCGCTCGCCAGGCCGCGGTGACACCCGCCACTCGTGTCGCTCGCCTCGACGTCATCGGCGCAGCACGTATGATTTATTTTCATATCTTTCTACAATATGTTCCGTAGTTGACATCATTACAGTAGTCTGCTCTGTTAGCCCTTAGCAGTCAGTAAGTCTAAAGTATATTTTGTCTACAGAAGGGACGGCGTTTCCTTAGCACTCAAAGCTGGTCTAGTCTCGACTCCACGCTCCACTTCGCCGCATCAGGTACTTGTCTCAATAAACGGAACGTGCTCATACTTCTTTAAGGAGTTATCTTGTGGCAATTAATAGACGTTACGTTACGTATTTTAGGAGGCCGACGGCGCTATAGACTCCATTCCGCAAGATCAAGATTCATTCATCTATGCTTTCTTAGAAGAAGCCATCAAAAGGGACAAAAAGAGGTAACGTCTGCTATTCATCATTAGATACTTATGCTTACTCAAGTAAAGTATAGGTGACAATAGCCGGCATTAGACTAAGTACCCTATTCGTTGCTAGTGTTCCTCAGTTTTTTGTTTGGCTTAAAAAAATAGCTTTGACATAAATGTCAAACGCAGGCAACGCGAGCGCCACTCTCGTCGTCACGAAGACCGGCGGATGAGCCATGAGCACGAGCGCGACGTGTCCGGCCACCGCGAGCACCGCCACCGCCACCGCCGGCGCCACGATCACGACGCCTCTAGGGAACGGGACAGGTCAGTTTAGTGGTAGGCCCTTCTCTTTCTGACTGAGACAGCCCCATATAACCTACTAGCCTACCCCCCGGCGGGCATTAAATTCATGCATTTTCCTGACGTGAAAGTATACGACACGAACCGACCACAATCTTCAAAAGCGTAGCCCTCACCCGCATGGCAAAAGATTTAGGAAGCGTTTTTTGTCATTACTCAGGCCTAAGAAAGAGGAGGCAGTGGCTCCAGCAGTTGATCAGGCTGTTCTCTTCGAAACATTTGCGAAGATATGTTCCCAGTTGAACGCGAAGTCTACTGCGTACGCTAACCCTGTGGTAAGTTCGTTTGAGTTAAAAATAGATGTGGATAAGTATCTAGTTTTATCATAAATGTAACTTTCAGCCTCGAACTCTCAGCCATAAGTCGCTGCAGTGCGAAGTGGTGTCCCGTCGCGACTCCTACGATGTAGACCACCACCCTGTGCGCCTGCGCAGCCACGAGCATTCCCGCGAGAACGTGTGCAAGACGCGCAGCCAGGACAACTGCCGCGGCCGCGTCTACAGCCACGAGCGGATATCGGCCAATCCACGACCCGATAAAGATAAATGCAACTGCTGTTACGACAAAGACGTCGCTAAATATTCCAGCAAACTCAATATGACTCGGTCAAAGATGAGAAACGTCGACGATGACAGATACCCTGACTATCCCCCTGAAAATCCCCGGAATCACTTGGACCACGGCTACAGATCTCGAGCTCCTGATAACAGAGATTACAGAGACTATGATAGAGATTTCGCGAAAGAAAAGCACTACGAAAATGATAAAAGGAGGTATTACGATCAGAAAACCAGCAGGAGTTTCGAAGTTTCAAGAGACGGGTATCCCGACGACGAGAAGTATTGTAGACGAACTGCTAGAAGCGATAACAATAAGGAGAAGCATTATGATGAAAGAGACAAATATTATGAAGAGAAGCACATGGATCCTCGTGATCGGTATTTGCCGAGTAAAGATCGTCGCGTGAAACGAAACTTGGATCGGTTCGAGCGGACATCTGTCGCATCGAGAGATGACGATTACAGGGATAGAGACAGGGACAGGTATTCAGAACGGGAAAGAGATTCAGGGCTAAGTGTTGCCGACGGAGAGAACAGCACTGTTAGCGGAAAGAGCAATTACCTGAGAGTAGTCAAAGTAAGTAATCCGCAGACATTTTACATTACAAGTAGGTACTTGGTCATGAGTTATAATAATAAAATAATTATTGCAGCAAGAAATTGCGGAGCAAAGGGAAGCTATGGACAAAATGATGAAATTGTGGAAAGAACTGATGCGTTGTTTCAAAGGAATGTCGACGCAAGGACAGACTAAATCCGTTCACGTGAGCGAATGACATATTTTAACTGTAGATTTCTTGAAGAAAACTTAACTTTAGAGTAACTGAAAGGCACTCTTGGTCCTTATAAATCCCAGTACCTCTAGTAGGCTAAAAACTGCCCTGCTGAAGTTATGTTTACCATTACTGAACGTTTTAGGAGTCGGCAGCCAATGCCCAAGAGTCGGCGGCGGCGCAGCTGCGTCTGTGGCGCGAGTGCATGCGGCGCTACGAGACCGTGGCCCGGGACGTTGGCGATACCGATGCTCGGCTTATGGTTATTTATCACCCTTCAATTTATACATAACATGTTGCCAAATCTATCATCATCATCTCAGCCGCAGGATCTAAGGCTGAACATGGGCCTTCCTTAATGATTTACATATTGACCGGTTTGTAGCGACCTGCATCCAGACTTGTGTACTTACTCATTTTCAAAAATTTATTGATTTAGTTAGTCACGTGGTACCGGCAGAGTAGATTATGATTATCCCCACTTTTCCCCTCGATACCGTAATAGGCAGATAAAGGCAAATGTGAAAACATCAGACTCTTCAAACCAGTCTAGTCATCGTGAGGAGTGTGGGCCAAATCCATTCACCTCTGGTACTTAAATTAGAGAGTCCTACCTTCTTACTCCGACTGAATGAGCTAGCGACTAAATGAGCTGACGATGGTTGATGTAGTGGTCCGTTTATAGGAAGAGATCAACAAGCAAAGGTCTGAGATGGCAGAGATGGCGAGCATGTGGCAGGAGTGCCTGCAGCGCTACCGCGAGATGAGCAGCGACTTCAACAGCCTCAAGCAGCAGGTCACCATCACCAAGCAGCAGGTGAGTCGTGTCTGGTGGAAGTCAACATCAAAGTCAAAATGATTTTTCATTTATTTGTCTGGTGTACTGAACTCGTACTTAAATTCCAAATCGTCAAATTATTTATCTGTCTCGGGACTTTTGCTCGTTTAATATTATGACGATTTAATTGGTAATTGGCTTGCTTTGTTAGTTCATCAAAATCTTGGACGAATATCAAAATATTTGTCGATGGCAATACCCCAATAATTTTACTTAAACTTTTTATGTGACTCAATCAGAGTTACATGTATCCAAAGTATTCTGTGCAAATGTGACTCGAGATTTTGGAATTTATATTATGTTTGTAGTTCGTGCCGCCTGAAAGTCCTACGCGTTTACCTGCCGCGCCCATTACTTGTGCTGAAGGCGAGGGTAGCGTGCCTCCCGCGCCATATAGACTGCCGCCAAACTACCCGCAGGTGGGTGCATTGTTATATTGTTTCAGATTGTGTTCTAAGTATTTTAAAATTTAAGGGGGTCCTGCACAGAATCCTTAAAATTGACATATTTTTAAATCACGAGTGCTCTGCGATTAGTGACTTAAATACATCAAAGGAACTTGTGTAGGGTAGCCCAATCCTTGATCTAGGTCGCCGCCTTTTCGAAATTTTGAATAAATACGTAAAAAATTGATAAACAACATTTAAAATGCAGACATATGGAAAATTTATTTCTTCGAGAACTTTGTTAATTTAATGTATGAAGTAATAATTTTTATATGGAAATGTTTAAATTAATATTTTGAAGGTCGCCCCCTTTTTCGTTTTAGGTATTAATGCATTAATATTGATAATTTTTGATTTTCCCAAAAAAACTTTGCCGAGAAGAAATCATCAGGCGTTTTGCTTTATCGTAGCTGTCAAGTGTCAAATGTGTGTTTGTCAATCCTTTACAGAGTAGTGTAGAGCGCAGAGCATGCAAATAGTATCTCTTTTGTTATGACTTCGATTGTTACGAAAAAATATTTTACTTATTTTATAGTTAACTAGCTGTGCCCGCGACTTCATCCGCGTGGAATAATGACTTTGGGTAGGCACTTTTACTAATTTAGTCTAATTATTTTACAAATAGCTTTTGCCCGCGACTTCGTCCGCGGAGAAGTCGAAAACGTTCTCATTCGATTTTTAAATGTTTTTAACGTTATTATCTAAATGTTTGAATACTTATAAAATATAAAAATCTTAAAGGTTAAATTAATAAACATAAAAATAAAATTTTCTTATATTTTATGAATATGCAGCTCGGCCTTTGATCGGTGGTATTATCTTTTTGCAACGAAATCGAAAACTACACTGGCACATTGGGATGTGTAAATAAAACTTGATTTTGGAAAATACAACTTGTGGTTTTAATGGCTTCCGAATTGCGATACAGGCATAGACAAATCAATCATAGACAATGACAGTTCAGAAATGCAAATAGTGATGTCTTTACTTTACATCTCCCTTTCTTTGTAAATAAACAGAAAACATCATGTTGTACCTACTTTACTTACTGCTTACATGTTGACTATGACTCAAGATTAGGCACAATCTAATACAGCACAACATATTTATGATTATACTAAGATCTAGTTAGTTATTTAAAGATTATTAAATGCCTAGTACATGTATACACATAATACAGGTAATCANGATAGACATATGCTATCGCGGACTTTTTTTTAGAACTTTTAAAGGGGAACAATTCTGTCATACATGATTTTTGCGAAACTTTAACCGTTTACGCAGCGTCAGCTCTCAAAAGGAAAAAAATCACTGATTTGAAACATTCTTCATTGGTGCTCCGCTCCTATTGGTCTTAGCGTGATGATATACAGTGTGAGTCACGTTAAAGTGTACATATGAAAATAGATAAAACTAGACCTATTTTTATCGACAAAAAAGAGGTCAAAAATTTTTGGAGATTTTTTTTAAATTTTTTATAGAATTTTTTTTCTTCCAATTACTTATTGTAAAGAAAACGTAATAACTTTTAAACTAAGCGGTATATCCTGATAAAATANTAATAACATTTCATTTTAACCTTTTTTATACGATAAAATCTATGAAAAACCCATAAAATAAAGTTGACGGGAACCTGGCGGTGTGTCTTTAAAGATACATTCAAAATTGAAAGTAAATCATTACGTATCTGACAATGTGCATTTCTAGATACATTCGGACAATCCGCATCGTACAGAATAATTATACAAGTTTTAGGTTGAAAAAACAGCACTATCATCAAGAAGCATTTATTTACTATCCATATTACTAGAAATAATCACCAATATACTTAAAAAAAAAACACCGAAATTAATAAAAATTATCAGCCGGTGCGTAGACGCCTGTCAACGGTCTGACATTTTGCTTATTAGGTACTGTTAAATCTGTGCAGCCTGTAGCGATTCTATACTGTGTAACACAATCTGTAGTATTTGGGCTAACGTTATATTTAAAAAACATTTGAAAAAAGTATTTGGTTTCTCCTCCTTAATTCTGTTTTGGTCAATGTATCTTTAAATGCACAATGCCAAGAAAAGGGTTAATGCGAAAATCAAACAAACAAAATCATCTATTACAAGTAACTAATTAGTAGAGATTATTTACAACTGTTAATTACAAAATGAATAATGTACAATCGAATTCATAATTGATTATACTTAACGCAATCAAATGAGCAATTTGTGCTAATTCGATTGTTTTAGAACCAATATACAATCAAAACTCAAAAGATAATTACTGGGAAGTGAATTAAGCAAATCGTAATTTAAAGCACATAATATGAACATTTCCGTCGCAAAATAACATCTATTATTAACTACATAAGATGTCAAGGTATAAAGCATAATGTTGCTGTTCGCTTGAAAATACTTAAAAATTGTCTTGTCAGCAACATGATGATGAGTATAAAGGACAATGTTCGTTCTCCATACATTGTTCGCCTAAGAACCAACAATTTTGACATATTACTACCCGAAAGCGAAATAATACNGTATATCTTTTTTAATAAGTCTTTATTGGCAATATGTCGTTTAGAAATGTTTAGAATGGATTTAGCCAGTTGAACCCAAAAAACCTGTAATTTTTGCAACTTTTAGGATTTTTAGCACACGTGTTAGAAAAATAATCGGGTGAGATCACTTATTGTTTCCACCCTGTATATAGGTTCAAACTTTGGCACTCTTAGGCGGGGTTGCACCACCCAACTTTGACCGTAACTTTGACGATAACCGGTGCTTTTTGTATGGAGTTTGACAGATTTTTGACGTTTGTCAAAGTTAAAGTAAGATGGTGCAACCCAGCCTTAATAGTTAATTTGACGCATCTATGCATCATTGATTTTTTATTTGAAATGTTTCCAAAGTTTCAAGCACACAAAACCAAATTAACCCTATACTTGGCAAAGCCGGTTTTGGTTAATATTTGTGATTTATACTGTAAATATTGGATTTAGGACGAGTAAAAATCATGTAAAAAATACGAAAAAAAATCTTAGGTATGTAGTTTTGGAAATATAGTATGTATCTTTAAGTGCANCAGGTGTCATTATCTGCCAGTCAACAACTATAACACCTACAAACTTATAATTTGAGTAGGTTCCTTAGGATGTAAACGGATTTTACGAAACTCCACCCCTAAGGGGGTAAAACGGGGACCACTCGTGCCACGAAATACCGATCGACCAGCAGATCAAGCGCCGCAAGTGGAACTGGATCGGCCACACTCTCCGAAGGGACCCCGATCACATCCCCAAGCAGGCTCTGGATTGCAACCCTCAAGGAAAACGCAAATGTGGTCGCTCCAAGCAAACTTGGCGGCGCACTGTGGCAGACGAGGCGAAGAAGATCGGCAAGACTTGGAGCGAGATCAAACGCGAAACTCGAGACCGAACGTGATGGAGGAATGTTGTGGACGCCCTCTGCCCCATCTAGGGGACATAGGACCTTCGTTCGTTCGTTCGTTTCAGCCAAATGACGTCCACTGCTGAACAAAGGCCTCCCCCAAGGTTTTCCACAATGAACTGTCCTGCGCTGCCCGCATCCAGGCTCTTCCCGCGACATTTACCAGATCGTCGGTCCACCTAGTAGGAGGCCTGCCCACGCTACGTCTTCCAGCCCGTGGTCGCCACTCGAGAACTTTCCTGCCCCAACGGCCATCGTCTCTACGAGCTATGTGCCCCGCCCACTGCCACTTGATTTTAGCAATTCTGCGAGCTATGTCGGTTACTTTGGTTCTCCTACGGATCTCCTCATTTCTGATTCGATCATAGGACCTTAAGTAAAGTCAAGTCACGCGTACGAAGTCGCGGGCGGCCGCTAGTTTCCATATATCCATGGCTTTATCTACAAATAAAACAGACAATAAAATTTTATCAGCGAGCTAAGAGGCTGTAAAACACCATAAACGTTTCAAATGCTGTAAAAACCGTCACAATTCTGATAAGTTTATCACGAAGCCCCATTTAATGCTTATTAAATTCGTTATGTTCATTTATTCTTAATAGGTTCCATTATAAGGACATTTAATCTCCACTGAGAAAGAAAACCTTCTTCGATATACCGGAGGCAAATGGAGGATTTGGTCTACACTCCCCACGCTGGCCAGACGGGTTGGGGAGGCCTGATGTTCGCATGTTTGTCCCTTAGTCGCTTACGACATCCACACGAACAGTGAGGATGTTCTATTCTAACACTAACAATGGATGTCTTTAGACTCTATACATTTAAAACGCCTTAACCGCCTCTGTGGCCCAAAAGATAAGGAGACATGTATAGTGCCCCTTAACGGCTTTTGATTTAAAAACCGGCCAAGTGCGAGTCGGACTCGCGCACCGAGGGTTCCGTACAAACCTGCAAGGTTTACAAAGTTCGTTCATTACGACAATCGAGTCATAACTATGGTATTTTTATTGCAAAATGAAATTCATAACGTTACAATGAAGAAAGATGGAGGAGCATAAATTTAAGACAAAGATCTCTTTATCGTTTAAATAATCCTTTATTTTATAGTATTTGATAAGAATTTCAACTTGATAGCTCTACGCGTTCATGAGGAAAAAAGTAATAAGTTTATATTTATTAAAAAATATATATTTTGTAATGTAACTAAAAATTTAAGGTTTTCCTTTATGTGTGCTATAAAACGTTGCTTCATGCCAAATTTCAAGATTCTAGGTCGACTGGAAGTACCCTTTAGGTTTTGATTCCCTTGCGAGTTTCAAAATATGCAGCTTAAATTGCTGTTTCTTTTGATTGCGTTGACATAGAAGTTTGATTTTGTTACAGCTTAAAGATATTATAGACCTGAGTATTTGGTATGAATTTCAATTTAATACCTCTACGCGTTTATGAGGAAATGGGTAGTAAGTTTAAAATTATTAAAAATATATATATATATATATATATATTATGTGATGTAACTAAAAAATTATGGTTTTCGTAATTTTTCCTTTATCTATGCTATAAGACGTTGCTTCGTACCAAATTTCAAGATTCTGAGTTCACGGGAAGCACCCTGTAGGTTTTGATTCCCTTGCAAGTGTCGAAAATTTGCGGCATATACGGCTGTATCTTTTGATTGCGTTGGTTTAGAAGTTTGATTTTTTCACAGCTTCAAGGGACAGTAGACCTGAGTAATTGATATAAATTTCAGCTTCATACCTCCACGCGTTCCTGGGAAAAAGGGTCTTGACAGACGGACGGACAGACGGACAACAAAGTGATCCTATAAGGGTTCCGTTTTTTTCCTTTTGAGGTAGGTACGGAACCCTAAAAATGATTTTGTGGTCTAGTGGCAAGACCACCTATTTCAGACCTAGATGTCCTGGGTTCGATTCCCAGTGGGGTAGGTACTGGTACGGCTGGAGTTTGGTTTTTGTCCACCTGACTAGCTACTACCATTTTACTATAAGTCACCATAACAACAATGTTAACAGCATTGTTGTTTCGGCAGTTGGAGGTAAGATAGCCAGTTTCTCTGTGGTTGAGGATTCCGGGTGAAGCTCGCTTCTGTCTTCATCAGATGAGATGCAAGCAAAAAAACTAGCATCAGGCAAGTCGTCGTTTCAGCCGAATGACGTCCACTGCTGGTCAAAGGCTTGCCCCAAGGATTTTCACAAAGACCGGTCCTGCGCCACCCGCATCCAGGCACCTCCCGCGACTTTACCAGCCTCCTGGCCTAGTGGTCGTCGGTCCACCTAGTGGGAGGCCTGCCCACACTACATAGGCCTAATTGCTAAAATCAAGTGGCACATAGCTCACAGAGCTGATGGCCGCTGGGGCAGAAAAGTTCTCGAGTGACGACCACGAGCCGGAAGATCAGGCAAGTATTTAGTAGAAAAAGTAAACTTAACCTTTTTTCTGTGGTAAAACAAACTTTAAAAGGCATTAACAGTATTCTCACGTAACCTTCAAAAATGCGAAGACAATGCATCGTACATTTACAGCACAAAGATACATATTTCTGTTGGAAAATAGACCCTATTGCAACTCCATAAAGATGTCACATTATTATGCTGTCGTCTGTACTCTTGTAAACACGGTACGTGCATCACTAACAAGACAACAGTAAAAATTTGCATACCGCCATTTGAAACGGTCAAGTGCGAGTTGTACTATAATACGAAGAAGACCGTAGTTTTACCGCCTCTGTGGTCTAGTGGTAAGACCACCTGCTTCAGACGCAGAGGTCCCGGGTTCGATTCCTAGTGGGGGCAAATTTTTCTGTTCGGTTTGGTTGGTGGTAGGGCTTGTTCTAAGTCCGCCTGGCTAGCTACCACCATCTTACCTAAGTCTGTCGCCATAACAACAATGTTAACGGCCTTGTTGTGTTCCGGTAGTAAGAGGTAAGATAGCCAGTTCCTCCGTGGTTGAGGATTCCGGGTGAAGCTCGCTTCCACCTTCGGCCTGATCGTCACTTACCATCAGGTGAGATACAGGCCAAGAGCTTCCGCGTTGTGGATAAAAAAAAATTAAAATCGGGCCAGTAGTTCCTAAACCGACTAGAAGTCTGTAGGTAGTTAATAATATGTGTGTCTTAATAATATTAGTATGGACTGTTATGATGGACAGTCCATAATTAAATGTGACATAAGACGCTTCTAAATTGGTTAGTAAGGTTGAGCAAGCTAACGCTGCAATGCGCGAGCGCACCTTTGGATTGGGGGCAT
The DNA here is from genome assembly GCF_004193835.3 of Ostrinia furnacalis. Taxonomy (NCBI): domain Eukaryota; kingdom Metazoa; phylum Arthropoda; class Insecta; order Lepidoptera; family Crambidae; genus Ostrinia; species Ostrinia furnacalis. The sequence goes on from NW_021135018.1 coordinate 71,392, forward strand.
CAATGGTCCTTGAAGTAGTGTTGCGCTGACTATCGATATGCTGCAGTTTTGTCGATAAATCTATAGGCCTAACACCGGTTTATAACCTAATCACTTAAAACGGTTTCGCACTACATCTGATCCGAAACTGTCAAGCCAAAATGGTTTAAATACGGATCTAGAAAACTAGCTAGAAAAATCGGATGACGGAAATCGGATCTGTACCAATATGACTATAATTTATTAAGGTAATTTTAATTTCAAATGTTCTTTAAAGTCCCAGAAAGGTTCTATTCTAATCAAGAGAAAATTTAGAAAAAAATAACGTAAACATAACAAAATATGTAAATCCTGAACTTTATATTGTGTCTGACATGGTTTATTAGAACCAAGAGTTATTTAACTGTTTCTCACCTGATAATTAAACCCAGAATCAATGAGTCACGAGAGTACATCTTATCTTGAAGTACATTTATTATAGGCTTAGTATAATCGTATCGATGACTCGATAGATCACTTAAGATAAGTAACATCACTAGTGGATATTTGCATTATGCATTTCGGTTGTGTATTCACACAAGTATGTGAACTAGCTAGCCTATTTACTAGAATAGTACTACTATTACACTAGGTACATAAATTGCATTTTATGACCTTAAATATAATACCCCAATTAGTTTCAACAAAAGGACAGATAGACACATCGTATTTGTCCTCCTAGCTTGTCTGGAAGAGATCTCTATAGCGATAAGACCGCCTAAATTGTGCAGTCTCTTCACAGTCAGAAAAATCGACGAGAAATGTTGCAAACCGGATAAAAGTAACAACTTTTTTCTTTTTTCGGCTTATTCCACTATTCCCCGTTGATAATCCCCGTCAACGGGGATAAGTGAACTTTTTGTTCACTATTCCCCGTTAACATTAAATTGGAACTTATAGGTAATGGGGTATAATGAACTAAAGTTTCAAAATCCCCATTACGTTCAAAATAAAAGCCTAATATCCCGGGGATTAATGAACTTTTTAGTTCATTATTCCCCATTATAAGCTCCAATTGGCGTTAACGGGGAATAGTGGAATAAGCCCTTTTTTCACGCATACGAAGTCGCGGGCGCGTAATAAGTTGATATTTTTTCACCCACTTTTCCGGTCTGCAGGTGACCTTTCTGCCTACTTTCGTGACCTTTTCGTCCGTATCAGAGCATCACTAAGCAAGTTATTGTTTGTTTGACCTTGCTTAGTTTTGGAGACATAAATGCGCTAGGCATGGGCGCACTTAGCTTCTGACCTTTGGCATTGAAAAACTCATAAACTCATTTATTTTGCAAATAGGCTTTTAAAAAGCACTTTTACACGTCCCAGTATTAACCCTACCACTGCTTCGGGGCAATAAATGGGCCAGTGCTGAGAAGACGCAGCGCAAGAAACTCAGTCACTATTGTCAACCTTGAGGAGGAGTGTGCTTTTTGAGCCAGGTGATGGGTCCGTTTTAGGCAGGGCAGGAACCCTGCCCTTTTAGACATTTAAGAACGAAATATAATATGTTTCAATCTATCTACTAGCTGTGCCCGCGACTTCGTACGCGTGGAAATCAAATCGTATTTTTTCCCATGTTTTCTCACTGTTTAACCCTTCCCTGGACTACAACAATCATTTCAAAAACCAATGCCACATGTTCAGCCAAACCGGTACAGCCTTTCTCGAGTTTTAGCGAGACTGACGAACAGTAATTCATTTTTATTACAAAGGAGATACGGAAGGAACGTACGATTTCCAAAGGGGCTGGGGAGGGCAGTTTGCCCCCTCGATTCTTAGCGGATGTCTATCTACACCATTGGTTCCCAAACTTATTTGAGACGCGCGCCCTTTCAACCATACAAAAAATTCCATACAACCATACAAAGCATTCTCTCAACGGTTGCACGATTTTTATTATATGTACTTAAGTACACAGATGGCCTGCGCCCCCCTTTAAAGGTCTTTGCGCCTCCCCTGGGAAGCCGCCCCCCACTTTGAGAATCAATGATCTTCTATCTACACCCTATAAAGTTAGAACTTACCAAATGTAAAGTTTCTGAGATTTCGTGATTAATCAGTGTTTCGCTATTATAATATCTTTGACTGAACGTTCCTTCATAATACAGCTGGCGTTAATAGAAATGTTTTTACTGAACAATATTCAAATGTGAAATTGCTCGCAAGGTCTCGATGTGTTTGGAGCCGACTGGCCAATTCTGAAGCTGAAACTAATTGAGAACAATGGCCCTAATTAGTGTATTCATGAACGCCATTGATATTGGATGCTTTTGTCGTAAGCGACATTACATGACAAAGACTGTTATGACTAGAATTTGAACTAGTTTTTAAAGTTAATATACTTTAAACATTATCATCAACAAACACAGCGTGAGACGTCCACCGACAAGAAGGACAGACGACATCATAAAGGTAGCAGGAAGGCGCTGGACGCAGGCCGCTACCAACCGGGCAACATGGAAAGCATTGGGGGAGGCCTATGTTCAGCAGTACGTCCTGTGGCTGAGATGATGATGATGATGAATTTAACAGTACTAGGGCACTATTTAAGTTGTGAGCCTCGACAACATAACGTGTTGTTAGACGACATCTGATACTTTTAATGAAAAGTTTGACATTTTTGACTACAACCTTGTACAAAACTTTTTATCATTTGAGCACGTTTTGTATTATTAACATTGAATTGAAAATTATCTTGACTACAAAAACATGGAATTGACTTGCGGAAATTTTCGCGCGAAGATTTATTATGACTTTCGACGTGGTTAATCAATACAAAACTAAAGCGGTCAGCTAAATTTCACTTTTGGTGATAAAGATCTGTCCTTTACCATTGTAAAACGCTAGTTTAACAAGTATAATATTGTATGTCATTGGCTCACCAGTGAACTTTGCGAAAGTCGTCCAAAATGACTAACAGTGGCGGATAACATTGATGTTGTTAGAAAAATGGAAGAGAAACCTCGTCATGTGATATACTGTAGGATTGAGATAATCCTAGGCATTAATTCCACTAGCAGTAATAAAATGTTGTATGACCATATTATGGTTAATACGTTTTTTTCTCGCTGGATGTCACAAAATTTTTCAAACGCTCAATAGGACGCTTGTGTCGTTTAGTCCTTGGAAATCTTTGATAAATACATTTAGAAAGCTTTAAAAGCCGTATTTAAAATTGTGACAGTTGACGAATTAAGGATCTATGCATAATGATCCTGAAAATAAACAGCTATCGACTATGGAGGTGTTTTAAGATGAACCAATTCCAACAAAAGTCCCATGCGCTCGGAACACTTTAAAACTTACGGTCGACTATTTTTCCGAAATATCCGATTATATGACAGAAACGTCAATAGATAAATTTAGGTTGGTTCATTATGTATAGTAAACAGCCACTTTTTTTCCAAAAGTCTTCAGTTTAATAAGGGAAACTGACCAGCATAGTCCAATCGCCATTCGTGACGAAAATGTGAGCTTTTACACGTCTCGTCAAACAACTGACTTTTTGAACACTCAAAATAATGAATTAAACAGGTCCAACGCTATAAAATTCTTGCTTGGAATCTAAACACTTCTTTTGGTACCCATATATTAAAATTAAAAGCGTGAACAGCGATTTATGTAACCAGAAGCAATTGTCGGTGCGGTCAAAAACCATGCTTTGGAGGTGCCTCAAGCTGAGTGGAAAAAATGCTATGAAAAGTGTTTCGGACACATTAAAAAGTACATAAATCATGAAAGACAATACCAATAAACGCAATCAATACCATTTTAAAAATTAACTACTTTGTTTTCATAGTTAGGCTCACAACTTAAATAGTGTCCCACGTACATAAGTAGCAACAACAGATTAAGCATCCTAGTTCTACATACCTAAACATCGAACTCTTCCTACGTTCTTCTGATTAATTTAGTTGCAATGACAGTTTAACTCTCCCCCGGGACAAACTTAGCCTGCACTGGTTGGCTGGCGGTCAAGCTGTAGATCCTGGCTACACAGGAGTTGCAGTGGTGGGAACGAGAGGTGGGAATAGTCCCGTATAGACCGTGCCATCCACGAAGACGCGCCCCACCAATTATTGTTGGTCTCGGTAGCGCGGGGTGCGGGAAGTTTGATCCGAGCAATCCGAGCGGCATTACTGTAGTGTGCGTGTACACTCATGGATAATTCAGCGTGTACCGATAACACTCAAACATTAGCGGAAGAATGGTGGGGCGCGTCTTCGTGGATGAACCGATCTATAACTACTAAGTTCTATAATCGCTATCAAGTTTCGTAACCAACACCAAGTAGGTATTTCACGTGTTTTCGCGCTTGTTATTTATTAATTAATACATTTAATTTACCTGTACCTATTTTCCGTCTTGTTAATTAATTAATATTTTAATTTACACAAACTGCGCATGAGTTCGCATGCCTGAACTCTTTATCAAGAACGTTTTAATACTGAAATAACAAGGGCATTTTTTCCATAAAATACTGGTTTATTACTAAACTTCGGTGGTTTTGTTCCCCAGTCGACGAAGCACATGATGTCGTGCCCTGCGTGCCCAAACAACTGCACGCAGGAAGATTTAATGAAGGCTACTGACAACGCCACTCTTGTGGCGGAGTTTTGGGCTGACACTGTGTAGGTTTGTTGTCGACACGACAAGAAGAACATGAAACTAAGATTTTAGGTCCAAAATATTCCTATTTTAATACAATAATAACTAGATAAACGACCTCATAAAGGTAGCAAGAAGGCGCTGGATGCAGGCCGCTACAAGCCGGTCAATATGGGATTGGGAGAGGCCTATGTTCAGCAGTGGACGTTATATGGCTGATGATGATGATAATCTATACTAATATTATAAAGCTGAAGAATTAGTTTGTTGGTTGAACGCGTTGGTTGGTTGGTTCGGTAGGAAATAGCTCAAAACAGCTTGAAATACCAGGAGAAGCTGACCGTCCATGTAAACAAACTAGCACACGCTCTGAGTTGGGAAGACGCTCTTCAGCATACCCGGCTAAAAAGAAATTACATACCGAGCCTACATAAAAGTTTTACCACTTGACATCAAGAGAGTCGTGTGAAATGAATTTGCATAAAAGTAAGTATGGCTCTCGAAGAAAACATAAAAACTGAGGAATCAACCAAAGAAGTGGCATATTGTTAAAAAAATAATTGCCATGAAGCAGAAACATAAAAAAAAGAAGGTTAAATGCGCTAATCTCAGGAACTACTGGTCCGATTTGAAAAGTTATGTTTGTGTTGGGTAGCCCATTTATCGAGGAAGGCTTTAGGCTATAACATCACCCAACAATCAATAGGGGCGGAACAGTAAAGAAAAATGTCGCAAAAATGGGAAACATTATTCAAACCATTTTCATACCTACGATGTCGCGAGCAAAATGATAGATAATAAGCTGAAATAAGTTATATATTATTGTGTTGATAAAACAAACGATTTCTTATCATTTGCTAAAGAAGATAACGGAGAACTCCATGGTAACGGAAATGATTTAAACTTGTGCAATATGACTCATCAAAAATTAATATTAGTCATCAAAAATCAATAAGAAAATAAATCTATGTATACTTCTATACTATCCTACTAATATTATAAATACGAAAGTAACTCTGTCTGTCTGTCTTGCTTTCACGCCTAAACCACTGAACCGATTTTAATGAAATTTGGCATAGAGATAGAGATAGTTTGAGTCCCGGGAAAGGACATGGATAGTTTTTATCCCGGTTTTTGAAACAGGGACGCGCGCGTTAAAGTTTTTCTGTGACAGACAAAGTTCCACGCGGGCGAAGCCGCGGGCGGAAAGCACTCTTTCATCTTCAATTTCAATTAAAAAAGTCTTCAATTAAATTAAATTCTAATAGATCACCTTCACTCTGCTATCTAATAGTTAATTTAAATAAAGTAAATCTAATTGTAAATTGATTATTCAATTCCTCCAAACTAATCTTATGAAAGAATAATAAGTAGTAAACAGTTTCCTGTATTGATAAATAAATTAAGGATCCGTGTACAAAAAAAGGTTACGAAACCCTGTCTTAGTCCAGTATAATAAATTTTCACATTGTTAGTCGCTGACATAGCCCGACGGATTAGCAAGCTGAAGTGGCAGGACAGGGCACATAGTAAGCAGAACTGACGGCCGATGGGGCAGCAAGGTTCTGGAGTGGAGGCCGCGTACCGGAAAACGCAGCGTGGGACGTCCACCTACAAGGTGGACCGACATCATAAAGGTAGCAGGAAGGCGCTGGACGCAGGCCGCTACCAACCGGGCAACATGGAACGCATTGGGGGAGGCCTATGTTCAGCAGTGGACGTCCTATGGCTGAGATGATGATGATTGTTATTCCATTAGAGACCAAAACCGGTAGCGAAGATTTGAGTAACCTTGTATACGAAGGACGTAACCCTTCCCACTTCTTATTACAGATGTTCCCAAGTTATTGCGTGAGGCAACTAATAAATAACCTGCTGTTACGCAGGCGGCACGTGATCGGCCTCTAAAAAGTTGTTAGACTACCGTCCCTTAGCAACGCCCTAAGTTACGTCGCGGTTTCAACCCTTATTATGAAAGTGGGAATATATTTCCCACCATATTTTTAGCTTTACGCCCTTGTTCATAGATGCAAAAACAATGACTAAAGCAACGCCTTAAGTTCGACGTGGTTTCAACCCTTTTTATGAAAGTGGGATGTTTCCCACCATTTTTCTTACTTTAATCCCTTTTTTTATCCACAACGAGGAAGCTCTTGGCCTGTATCTCATCTGATGATAAGTGTCTATCAGGCCGAAGGTGGAAGCGAGCTTCACCCGGAATCCTCAACCACGGATCAACTGGCTATCTTACCTCTAACTGCCGGAACACAACAATGCTGTAAACGTTGTTGTTATGGCGACAGACTTAGGTAAGATGGTGGTAGCTAGCCAAGCGGACTTGGAACAAGCCCTAGGCTACCACCAACCAAACCGAACAGAAAATTCTGCCCCCACTGGGAAACGAACCCGGGACCTCTGCGTCTGAAGCAGCTGGTGTTCTTACCACTAGATCACAGAGGCGGTTAAATCATCCCTTGTATTAAGGTACAAAAACTACGAGAAAAGCACGATAGGTTCACAAAACTACAGTACCTACACACAAAAGACTAATTATACCGCACGTTTTTTGCAACTGAAAATTGTTATCGAACACATATTGACGTTTATGTGCACGTCATAATAAGACGTGACTAAGAGACAAATATGCGATCATCAGGCCTCCCCAACCCGTCTGGCCAGCGTGGGGAGTGTAGGACAATCAATTTACCATGGTAAATAGGGAATTAGGGATGTTTCCTGGGTAAAAAAGCAAGAGTTTTAATTAGTCCGTCAGTTAGCTTATCAAAAACTACTCGACACGTATTTTTCACTTTTTAAAACTAATGAAATAGTGATAAAGCGTGCCAAAGTTCTAAAGAAAAGGCCCGTGACGTCAGTGAGTGCGTAAAAGTGCAGCACTTTGACGTCGCGCGGAACTTCAATGCACTAAAACTTTGTAATTATTTGTTTGATTGACATTTAAAAATATGTGTCCAATATTTTTATATTAAAATTGACGGACTAAAAATTTTTTTTAGGAAACTAGCCTATTGGAGGGTTTTGCTCCTGCAGTGGAGACTAAATGTCCTGATGATTAAGACATATGCTAAAGCTCACTTAATGTAAAAAAAAAAACATACACTCGAATTGAGAACCTCCTCTTTTTGAAGTCGGTTAAAAATAGACAAAGTTTGAACAGCCTAAACCTTTTAAAAGATGCAGTAGGTAAGTAAGTAGGTAGGTACAGCACCACAGGCAACAAAATAGTCTAGTTTTTGCAACAATGTATTTCTTAATTACAAAAACATGTAAAATGTATAATGAACAATTAAAGTCACCTTTAATTTATTGGTATAGTCAAAGTAACTTGTAACTCCTGAAGTACATACTTTGTAGACAGACAGATGATGTCATTTATAGGTACACTAGCGGCCGCCCGCGATTTCGTACGCGTGGATCCCGTTTTACCCCCTTAGTAAAATCGTAAAATCCTTTCTTGACTGGCTGACTGACATAGTGATCTATCAACGCACAGCCCAAACCACTGGACGGATCGGGCTGAAAGGCATGCAGGTAGATGTTATGACGTAGGCATCCGCTAAGAAAGGATTTTACGAAACTCCACCCCTAAGGGGGTAAAACGGGATCCACGCGTACGAAGTCGCGGGCGGCCGCTAGTCTTTAATTAAAAGCGAAAGGTTACTGACTCACTCACTCATCACGAAATCTCGGAAACTACAAGTGCTAGGAGTCTCAAATTTTGTATGGGAGTTCGTTTTAGAACGTAGATGATACTAAGACGGGATTTTAAGAAACTCCACCCCTAAGGTGGTAAAACGGGATCCACAAGTACGAAGTCGCGGGCGGCCGCCCGCAACCTGGACAATCCTACTAATATTATAAATGCGAAAGTAACTCTGTCTGTCTGTCTCTCTTTCACGCCTAAACCACTGAACCGATTTTGATGAAATTTGGCATAGAGATAGTTTGAGTCACGGGAAAGGACATAGGATAGTTTTTATCCCGGTATTTGAAACAGGGACGCGCGCGATAAAGTTATTCTGTGACAGACAAAATTCCACGCGGGCAAAGCCGCGGGCAAAAGCTAGTAAAAAATAAAATGCTCATGAATAAAATGCTGATAAAGGGAGTTTTAGTGCATTGTACTGATAATGCAGCCATATGCAATACAGTCAAACCTGGATAAGCGAGAGTTCAAGGGAGCACAATCTCATTCTCGCTTATAGAGGTTTCTCACTAACCCGAGTTTCTCGCTAATGCAGGTACATGGGTAGCGTTTCTCTCTTATAGGGGTCACACGTGTCCATTTGAAAAGAATGCGATAAAATAACAACAATAAAGTTATATTTAGTTCCACGAAATAGAATAGGAACAATATTGACGAGAATACAAAAACAATGGTAGGAAGTTCCACGAAAGTTAAGAATGAGTCATAAAAAAGCACATGTTAAATTAATTGTAAATAAAGCTCGACTGTCGCTTATAGAGGTATAGATAAGTAGCAGTCTCACTTACGGAGGTCTATGAGGGAAAAACGACTCTCTCTTACAGAGGTTTCTGTTTCTCGCTAATAGAGGTTTTGGGAGCTTAAAATGACGGGTCCTGGCTATTACTCTCACTTATAGAGTTTTCTCACTTATCCAGTTCTCACTTATCCAGGTTTGACTTTATAATTAGATTTAAATATAAAACTGTTGATAGATAAGTTGATAGGAATTCTGTATTTCCCTGATAAATATGACATTTAACAGAAAAATAAAAATAGTGGTAGAAAATTAAGGTCAGTGTATAGGAAACGGGGCGCTATGGGGCACGAGACTTAGAAAAATTTTTATGAAAAAAATTTTTTTTTGAATTTTTGGCTTTTTTTGCCGGGAATGTTTAGAATAGATAAAAATAAGACTAATCTTCAGATAACTTTTTTTTCTAGGACCAACCGTTAACTTTCTAGAGCCAATTAAAAGTGCGCTATCAACACTTAGAATAATTTCGACGTTTTTTCCTTGTTTTCTTGCAAGAATCGCATAGAAGACGTAAAACAAAGCACAAAAGCTTATATGGTCTACCTCTCTAAAACAAACGCTTTCAGATTTAGAGCCAATTAAAGGTGGCTTCCGACACTTAGAATAATTTCGATCAAAAAATTTTTTCCCGAAAGTGGCGATTCTTTTGATGCCATCATGTAGGGGATTAGTAGGATATGTTATTCTGGGTTATAAACAATAATACTGTAAAGTTATGTCAAAATCCGTTCAGTAGTTTTTGCGTGAGTAACAAATATCGACATAAATTTTCGCATTTATATTATTAGTAGGAAATATGTTATTCTGGGTTATAAAAACGACTGCTGTAAAGTTTTATCAAAATCCTTTCAGTAGTTTTTGCGTGGAAGAGTAACAAACATACATCCATCCAGACATCCAAACTTTCGCATTTATAATATTAGTAGGATTAGCGGCCGCCCGCGACTTCGTAAGCGTGGACACAAAATAAGTAATACTTAGTGGTAATAGTACCCCTTACCCCATAAGGTTAGTTTCGTCAAATCATTTCTTAGCGGATGCCTACTTGCCTACGTCATAATAACATCTACCTGCATGCCAAATTTCAGCCCGATCCCCGATCCGTCCAGTGGTTTGGGCTGTGCGTTAATAGATCACAATGTCAGTCAGTGAGTCACCTTTGAGTTATATATTTTAGATTAAGTAAGATTAAATAAAGTTTTAGGTACCTATCTACTCTTATTATGAGTTTAAGAGCTATTTAGCGCAGTTGCGAACTCTTTTACTACGTCAAGTAGATACACCTTCAAAATATCATCGGCCATGTCAAAATTTATCGGCATTGAACAAACTTCATGTACCTACCTAGTTTTGACAACAAACAAGTTCAGCAGATGTAGTAGGTATCTACCTATTCACTACTACTTCATATTCAGTTAAATTGCATTGCTTATGTATTATCTATTGTTGTAATGACTACAAATCAAACATTTAGGAGCTGGAACTGGAGATTATCGGCAGTCAAAAATTTAGGTTGGCGTAATTAAAAATCAATAAATTCGGTCGGTCACAATAATAATATTAAAACAAGTTGTATTCAACTAGCAAAAATTACAAAAATAAACAAACTTTACTTAAAAATCACCTCCGAGATATACTGAAACCATAAAAAAATAAGTCTTAATTCCTAGTCAATAAAGAATATTTCCGCTTGCACTGTCTCAAATATTAAAGTTGGATTAGATTAGGCGCGAAACTAGCTTGAACTCTGACCGGGGTCACGCGATCCGGGCCGTGCATCTGTCTCGCTCTTTGTACCTACGTTTTACTCTTCTTACTTCAGTTGTATCATTCATTCAGGAACTACCCAAGTCTAGACTCTATAGACGAAATAATTGAGTACATTTTTACGCGTAGCGGTACCCAACGAGATTTAAGGGTGACAATCTAAGCACTGTTTTTGTTTGTGAGNAAACTTTACTTAAAAATCACCTCCGAGATATACTGAAACCATAAAAAAATAAGTCTTAATTCCTAGTCAATAAAGAATATTTCCGCTTGCACTGTCTCAAATATTAAAGTTGGATTGGATTAGGCGCGAAACTAGCTTGAACTCTGACCGGGGTCACGCGATCCGGGCCGTGCATCTGTCTCGCTCTTTGTACCTACGTTTTACTCTTCTTACTTCAGTTGTATCAATCATTCAGGCAGTGGCGTAGCGTGGCTTTTCGCCGCCCGGGGCCGTCCGGAAATCCGCCGCCCTTTATTTTAATTATAAATATTTTAAAGTTTAAATATTATATTGAATGGACTTCAGGTACACTATTCACCTTATTTGTTGAAAGTCAAAATAAACTACCACGCACTGCTTCAGAAGGAAAATACATTAAAGAGAAGTGTAGTGTATAGACATTTGTCTCGAGCGCATACGTCACAGCCCAGTCAGCGGTGGGGGCATTCGGCGTCCGACCGTGGTGCGGGCAGGTCGTGCTGTGTGCGTANTTCTTACTTCAGTTGTATCATTCATTCAGGAACTACCCAAGTCTAGACTCTATAGACGAAATAATTGAGTACATTTTTACGCGTAGCGGTACCCAACGAGATTTAAGGGTGACAATCTAAGCACTGTTTTTGTTTGTGAGTGCGCCCGNGGAACTACCCAAGTCTAGACTCTATAGACGAAATAATTGAGTACATTTTTACGCGTAGCGGTACCCAACGAGATTTAAGGGTGACAATCTAAGCACTGTTTTTGTTTGTGAGCGCGCCCGTACGTATGCGTCGTCCCACGCACACACCGACAATATCGTTGACAAGAAGGACTCACGTGGCTATGCCGCGGATTCTACTATGGCCGCGGCGCTGAACGTAATACCGCGGCCCGCACGTATTTGTTTGTACACAAAACTATAAACCATATTTGAGGTGTAACCTATTAAACAGAAAAATATCCTTCCTTGTCTGTTTCATCATTTTTACCCGTCTGCGCCAGGATTATAATTTTGATAAGTAGAGAAATAAAAATGTAATACTTACTAGTATAAAAAATACAATTGCACGATTACTATTTAATTTGAATAAATAGGTAGGCACATGACTCAATCCCATATTTTACTTAATCATATTTTTTCAAATAAATATTAACATGACATAGGTGATTAAAAAATTTAGTCAGCTCCTAGTCTATCCTACCAAAAATAAATAAAAACTTTATAGGTAATAAGTAAAGAAACCTGACCCTGATGCTTATCCTACAGGGACAACAAGTTGTTTTGTGGTTTAATGATTTTGTATGAAGATAATTTTTATATGCATTTTTGATGATTGAATAAAATCCTTCTAAAGACACATTTTTGGGGTAAAAACCTTTCCTATAATGAAATGAAGTTTAATTAGATCTAGGCTTTAGAATGATACCAATATATTGGTGGGATGTCAGTGCCGTAACTAGGGCGGTGCCAGCGGTGCCCAGGCACAGGGCGCAGACCCTGGAGGGGCGCAGAAATGACCAGACCAGTATCTAGTTTNTTATAAGTTGTTTTGTGGTTTAATGATTTTGTATGAAGATAATTTTTATATGCATTTTTGATGATTGAATAAAATTAACGAAAACGGTAGGCTACTTAGCCTGCATTACCTACCTAGCTAGCTAGATAGGAATGGAAGATTTTCGTAGAACGTAGGCAGTGATGTAGCATTCTATTATTGTGATAGGTTAGGTAGAATATTGACACGCTCGCTGTTGGCCAACTACACTCGACGTCTTCTTTAACAGATGGATAGCGAATAGCGATAAATCCCAATTTAACAGTTGGCTCAAGCGTAACTACCTGTCGCTTTAAAAAGAGACACTGGATCCTTCTAAAGACCTATTTTTGGGGTAAAAACCTTTCCTATAATGAAATGAAGTTTAATTAGATCTAGGCTTTAGAATGATACCAATATATTGGTGGGATGTGGGGATAGGTACATACGTTTGCCGTTTGAAAGTGTTTGTCGCGGGAGGTGCGATTTATTTGACGCGCTTTATTAATCTAAGTTTGACGCCAAGTGTAGCTTCTATCGGACCGCGGCCGCGGCTTCGCTTCTTAGGTACCTAATCCTAATAATTTTATCGCAACACGTGGTAGGTAGGGTCATTGCGCCGGTTCTCGTCACTGTCACAATCTGGTTTTTAGTGTTTTTAGTTTCCGTCCACATCCTTTTAATAGTGGGTAAGTATAACGTATAACACTGTGAAAAAGTGGACGTAAACTAAACTTTTTAAAGTAATAGCAATGAAGATCATATTGGAAGAAAAAAAAATTATCTTTACAAAATATTACTAGGTGTTAAGGTTTCCTATTATTAGTCAACTTCATTTATCTAAGATTTTTGTACAAAAACTTTAATAAACCTTTAAAATAGTGTTTATTATGCTATTAATTAGACATTATGCCAAAAACATTACATAAAGTAGCTAAAACAGTAAATAAAACCCATCAAAAACAATACTTGTCAAAAAAACCAAGTCTCGCAACTCAGTTGTTCTACGGTAAAAAGTTGTGAGATCCATGTAATACCAAGTCCAGGCCAGGAAATCTTTAACGTTTTACGTAAATTATTGACTTGGCCATCGCACTAAATAATTTAATTTACACGTGTTTTCATGCGATGGCCAAGTCAATATATTTATGTAAAACGTTAAAGATTTCCTGGCCTGGACTTGGTATTACATGGANTGGTGATGCGAAGGGTTTGTTACGTATTTGTTTTAAGAGAAATTAAATAGAAAATGCGATGCGGGAATAGAATAACTGTGTGAGTTGCCGAGGAAGGAGTTTACCCGATATATTGGGATTATGTGAGACTCATGCACTGACCTGTGGGTCTAGACAAAGTGCCATTATAATCGCAAACCAGTCGAAAAGTGGTCGAAAAGCCCCTTTTTTGTATGGAATTTGACGGATTCGATTTTCGATTCGATCAAAAAGTGCGTTTTGTCTAGGGGGGCTGGTAACAGCGACACCGGGCTCCCTATCCCAGTTCCAGCACTCCTCGTGGCAATCCAATATCAGAGGGCGTCGGTCGAACAGCGAAAAACACTGCACTTCGCACAAAATCACCAAACGATAAAATAAAATAGTTTTTTGTAGCAGCGTAGATGCACACGTGAAAAAAGGAGTATGGGCAACGGGCAACTGTCTTTTTTCTTTCAAATGTTTGGTAGGCGGCACAACAGTTTACGCCGCGGAGAAATAGATGGCGTTAGCGCGTTAGACGCCAAGGAACTTTGGCGAATGGTCGGGAAGATGCACGCATGTATACCAACAGTAGAACATGAGAACTCTTTGTTGCCAACATAAGCGCGCAAACACATTACATAAAGTAGCTAAAACAGTAAATAAAATATAATATACCTACTCACCGTGAAAGTTCACCGCCGGCACATTTTTTTATAACCCGATGACGTTTTCAGTAGGGCAANTGTTGCTTAGATATTATAGATTGCAACAAGTTCAAACTTGCACGGAAAGGTAGCTTTGTATTCAAATTTTACGTACTTGTTTGTGGCAACTCGGTCAAATGGACGAAAACAGGAGCTGGACGGAAAACCAGCGCAATGACCCTACCTACCTACCTAGGTGGTAATAATATCGTCTCTAAACGGGAGGGGGTTGGTCCTACGGGGGTGGGCTACATGACCTTTTCTCCTTGGTTCGACATCCTCTAGACGATGACAGCATAGATTTGCGAAAATTAGAACTTTTTGGAAAAACCGTAAAACTTGAATCGCTTCTAGAGGGTCGGGGGTTGGTCCTACGGGGATGAAGTACATGACCTTTTTTTCTTGGTTTGAGGTCCCCTACATGATGGCATCAAAAGAATCGCCACTTTCGGGAATGTCAATATCTTTTTAGCTTTTAACGCAAATCTAGTCTTCAAAGCAGTTTAATCGATTTATTTTATTTTCAAAATCGATATTTTATTGTCTATGATGGCCGCAGGAACATCACTATACATGGACTCCCAGCAATAAAGTACGGTAATGCCTCGTACAGATTTTATCGGCAAAAATTATGGAACTTGATAGGTTTTAGACCATGCCACGCACCAAAACGTCCGGAAGTTGTAATAGTATTATAGAATAAACGTTAAAAGACTTATTTATTTAATTTTTCAATGCTTAAGTGTCCATTAGAACGAAAGGGTGCTTAATGTATTAAAAAAAATAGAAAATAATTATGATGGGTTAATGTTTTTTGGCGGTTTTTTAGGCGGTTTCTGACAATGTCCTTTATGTAGCAATTTTAATGTCATTGTATTTATCTTTACGATGTGAATTTACTGACAACTGAAGATTTTCCAGCTACAATTATAAGGTCGTCGGTCCACCTTGTGGGTGGACGACCCACACTGCTCATAAAGGTAGCAGGAAGGCGCTGGATGCAGGCCGCTATCACCCGGGCAATATAAAAATCATTGGGGGAGGCCTATGTTCAGCAACATGTCTTTTCCTGTACATAGGGGGATTTTGATTATATTTGGCTATTATCTATTAAAAACAATTTCTTTATTAATACATTAATGGATAAAATACGTCACACCGCAACCGATTGGCATGTGAGCATCGTTTGTCAAAAGCGGCATTGTGGTCACATTGGCATGGCGACCACGTACGCTATGGCGTCTCTACCATCGCTATTGTTAACGTATGTTTGTTGTTATATTAATGGTTTACTGGTGGGAGTAGACAAAATGTTGAAGGTCTACCTATAAAACTAACGGTCAAGGGCATCTATGAAACGAACTATAACTTACAGTTGGTACGAGGGCTGCACTAAAAGTATCGGGAATGGAATATTTCCACTGTTCCAGTCATATTAAAATCTATTTAATTGCAAAGTCCAGGATTTTAAAAATCGTATACCATTTATTTATTTAAAAAAAGATTCTCGGTCGTATCACAAGGTCTTGTCAAACTTGTTTAGTCGTTGAGAAAATGGAATTGACTCGAGAAAATTCAAGAGCGATGATTTATTATGACTTTTGAAGTGGTTTAACACAAAAACAGTGTGTTGACCGGATGATTTCTGCATTTGGTAATGAAGCCCCATCCAAAACCACAATTTATCGCTGGTTTCCTGAATTTCAACGTGGACGTGTCAAGCTCAGTGATGATCCCCGTCAAGGTCGTCCAAAAACTGCAGTCACCTAAGAAAACGTTGATGCTGTGCGTAAGCTGATTGAAGAAGATCGACATGTGATATACCGCGAAATTCAGGCAACTTTAGACATTGGCATGAGTCAAATACAAATAATCTTGCATGAACAATTAGGTGTAAAAAAGTTGTTTTCCCGATGGATACCGCATTCGCTCTGTGAAGAGCAAAAAGCGGCTCGCGTTACTTGGTGCGTCAGAACTCTCGGGAGATTACATGCAGGATCCTCAAATGCTGTATACAACATCGTATCAGGTGACGAATCATGGATATACGCGTACGAACCCGAAACAAAAAACCAGTCACGAGTTTGGGTGTTCGAAAATGAATTAAAGCCAACAAAAATTGTTCGTTCACGGAGTGTTGCAAAAAAAATGGTGGCCACGTTTGTCTCCAAAACCGGCCATGTTGCGACTATTCCTCTTGGGGGACAAAGAACGGTTAATGCAGATTAGTATGCTAGCATTTGTTTGCCACAGGTCGTTTCTGAACTCCGTAAAGAGAACTGCAACCGCCGCATCATCCTCCATCACGACAATGCGAGTTCTCACACCGCGCACTGAACAAAAGAGTTTTTAGAGCAAGAAAACATAGAATTATTAGTCCATCCGCCGTACAGCCCCGACCTAAGCCCTAATGATTTCTATACTTTCCCTTAAATAAAGAATAAATTGCGTGGTCAGAGATTTTCATCACCTGAAGAAGCTGTGGAAGCCTACAAAACGGCCATTTTGGAGACCCAAACTTCCGAATGCAATGGTTGCTTCAATGATTGGTTTCGTGTATGGAAAAATGTGTCAAATTTCGCGGAGAATACTTTAAAAAGCAATAAATACATTTTTAAATAGTAATGTTGTTTCACTTCCTTGATTCCCGAAATTTTCAGTGCCG
This sequence comes from Ostrinia furnacalis, assembly GCF_004193835.3. Taxonomy (NCBI): domain Eukaryota; kingdom Metazoa; phylum Arthropoda; class Insecta; order Lepidoptera; family Crambidae; genus Ostrinia; species Ostrinia furnacalis. The sequence continues at coordinate 88,610 of NW_021135018.1, forward strand.
CCCTCGTATGTGAGAGCACTCTTAGGCCCGATTCGACCAAACTTTTATCCGAGAATAACTCCTAGTATAACTGGCACATTGACAGTTTCAGTATGGGAAATATGTCAAAACTGACGATTTATTCTGAGATTAATATTTACTCTTGTTTGGTCGACTCCACTCTTAATCCAGTAAAGATTACCTTAGCTAGAGTAGAGTTTAAGCGTTTGTATATCTTCTTTATCTGACGACGTTGTTTTTATTTTATTTTTTTGGTTTGTATACTTATTTAGGTACGAATATGCCAGCAGTGGTCCTGACATCTATAAAAATGTTGATAAGAATGTACATATTTATACGTTAATGGACAAAATATATGCAAACATCATGCCTTCCCAACCTTTCTAACTAGGAAGGGCATAGGGCACGCCAAATATTTAATTTACTCTGGAAGTTACTGTTAACACTGGAAAAAGACCCGTTATTTCTTGAACTGCACTCTACAAAGTGTGCTATAGATCCTGACTGCAGGAGTTGCAGCGGTGGGAACTAGAGGTGGGAATAGTCCCGTAGACCATAAGATTCAGCCACGATTACGTCACATTAAATATCTAAGCGTACGAATGCCGACGTGATTTGCCTAATATCAACGTGTGAAATAGTTTTTGAAAATGCGACATTTGAATCTGAATGTGCGATTAAAATTCTAAATTGCTTGTGAATATATGCTACTTTCTTTTATGGCCAATAACTTTGTTATTCAATGACAGCACGATCATTGTTGTTCCAAATTGAAGAAACACAGCACCCGTTTTTAGTATCTACATGAAGACCAGTCTATTTCTTTTACCTTCAAGACATTAAATTGCTTCCTCGTTTTGCTAACGCAGCGTAGGACGTCCATCTACAAGGTGGACCGAAGTCATCGTAAAGGTAGCAGGGAAGCGCTGGACGCAGGCCGCTACCAATCGATCAACGTGGAAAGAATTGGGGGAGGCCTCAATTCAGCAGTGGACGTCCTATGGCTGAAATGCTGACCTGCAAGCTTTCAAGAGGAGAGCGTATCTTCACCTTAAAGGCCGGCAACGAACCTGTAACGCCCCTGGGTCTGCGGGTGTCTATGGGCGACGGTAATCACTTGCCTTACACTTAGGTGATCCGTATGCTCGTTTGCCTCCTGTCACATAAAAAAAAGAAATAAAGAATAGAAATGATGATGATGATCCTGTCAGTGTAACCATAGTGAGAATTCATGAAATCTGAAAATCTGTCATTACCTAAGAGTTTCAGATATTTCTAAAATCATATTTTACAGAATATCAGATTAAAATTACTTTAACATTTTTTTTCATAAACGTCTTTCAGGTATCCTTAATGACTGGATGAACCCTGATTCAAGGTGCCAATCAATCCTAAAGTGAAAAGCAAAGCTATTTCTATGGATGCCACATGATGAGTTTTTGATTTTATCTAACTGTTAAATAACTTAATGCCTTTATTAAAACAGGCTTTACTCAAAGAAAAACAACAGTTTCAATGTTCAGTTCAAAAACAGCAACATATGACCTTGTCAAATACAATGACCGACAAATGGCTGACAATCGGACAGACATGGGAATAAGGTCCCCATTTGTCATAGTCATACAATGGTCATACAATGGCCCATTCAAACGGCTACTGAATATTCTATGGGTTTCTAATGGGACAGACTTAACGTCTTGGTCCATTACCATCTGTATGTAATTAGTTGATTTGGTCGGTGTTGCGGAATTGATTTTATCTTTTTTAGCGTTTAGAAATTAGCACAAATGATACCAGCACATGTATATGGTGCATTTATGGTGCTCTTGCAATACATACTAAATGATGCGATGCTGATATTCATAAGTATTTCAGGTGGAATTTGAAAAAAAAATACAGAAAAATACCATCAGAAAATATCATCTCAATAAGATTTTTTCAGGGAGCGTTACCTTCTCTTTACTTCTAAACTGACTTTTATTTCTTATACAAGCTGTTTAAAGTCTTCTTTCATTTGTTTAAGATGTTAGACCATAATCAATATACTTTTCAGACTGAAAAATGATTTTTATATGTCCTTTATATCTCTAGAAATCAACTAAAAGTATAAAAAACACTACATTCCCGTAATTGCGTTTTCACTTTTGCTTGTTATGCCATTATAATGTCAATATGGTGGTATAATGGAGTCTCATCAGTGAAAGGTGGGAAATATTATGTTTTCCATTAAATTACTGACATTATTAATGGATAGAAAACTTAAGTTAATAATAAACCTTAGCTTGACTTAGGTATTTTATTGTAAGTACAAATTCACATTAACTTCATTCGTTTGATGTAAACTCACACTAGGCCCTCTGTGGTCCCGTGAACAATCTTTGAATCTTGGCGTAGGAGCTTAATACGACGTGACTATTTAGTATTTGTATTGATTTCAAAACCAATTAAGTAAGCTAAAAAAAATATTTGTTTTTTGCCAGAGGTGTTATTTTAGGTCAGTTGTTGTCACATCTTTTTTCAAGCTGATCCACCCTATTGATGATAGAATAATGATTTCAAAAGCCTAAGATTACCGTAGCTGTAAGCTCTAAGAGCAGCACGCATTGTGAAGCAACACTGGTCTAAAGCATAACTCATAAAGTAACTATGAGCAGTTTACTCTATCACGACCTAACTGTTAGTTGAGTATCGATGCCGTATCCCTGCTCACAATTAAAATGGCCGCCACCACACCGTAACGTAATAGGAATTCCTTAAGGCACTAAGTTCACCTTGTATACATTCAGCGACAAGTAGCCAAAAAGTTCGCAACACGTCTTTGTTACAATCCGAATAAAGTTATTGTGTCCTTTTGGCCACTTTGGGTGTCACGAACTGTACAGAAACGATAAGGAAGGAGGCTGAAAACATTGAATTTTCGAAGATATCCAGTTTATTCTGTAATCTATTATTGGTACCGTTTGATACCACCAGTTGGCGCCACTGTTTTAGCGAAAAGCAAGAGACAGGACTTTACTCGCTAAAGGCGCCAAATGCAAAAGGAAACTCATTTATATGCAATAATATGAAATAAATAATGCCCAGGATGTTCGTGACTTTAGAAGGGCAGTCGGTTTATGGTCTCAAACTAGGCATCATTAGGTTTATTACCATCGATGAGTTCATGGGAAATAGGTTAGGTAGTCTATATTGCAGTAAATTAATATTTAGCTTGTTATTTCATAAATATCCGCGAAAGGAAGTATCGGTTGTACTCGTAAGTCGTTTACGAGACGGATATTCTAATTGGTTAGTGCAGTGTTTAGTTAGTATGTCGTTAAGTGTATATTTTCAATATTATTCTGTTTTGTACAATTATTATTTTGTATTTATTTTTCTTGTTCAGATATCATAGTTGTTCCAGTGATGATGGTAGAGATACTTACTAGATACTTCAAGTTTTAAATGTTTCTGTTGGTTTTTGCAATTTAAATTAAGTAAACTTTATACATATTGAGCTTTTCTCCAGTAGATAATTAAAATCTTTGTTTATTTACGCTCGCTTCGGTGTGATTGAGTCCACTTTCGTGTTCACCCCACAACTCAGCGGAGTGAATGTTCGCGCGCATCAATTACCATGTTCGGTTCGGCTGCGTTTGCGCAAACCACACAAGTCGCAATTTCAGCGATGTAATTGGTAGCTAAGAAGAGACATGGCTATTTTATGAAGCCATTTCTTAGGGTACATTTAGCTAGAATAACACTAAAATTGGTGTGTATGTTAATTACTATTTATTAAACTATAGTCTTGAATTTTATGTGTCGCAGTCACCTGGTTAGATTAGTTAGCTACTACATTTAACAAATAGGTATTTCATTATCTTAGGCCAATAATTAATTTAATTAGAATCACTCAACGTTAAAAAACTTGGCGAATTGCAAGTCAGCCCGGCGAAGATTACTGTCAAATAGTAACTTTAACACTAGAGTACACGCGCGGACTACTATAGTAGACCAGGGTAACATTTTACGCTACAACTTTTTGAAAACTTGCGCTAGAGAGCTGGTATTCCAGGAAAGCCTCGTTTACTAAATTTGTCAGTAAGCCAGTAAAGCTTGGGTCGCTAGAGTCTGCGCACTTTTCTAAAATTGGCCGTCAAAACTGCGGGTCTACTCAAAAACCCGAAATCACTCGACAAAAAAATTATGAAAGACTTGCAACAAATGGATTTACACCGTGTACCAGGCAGTAGAAAGTCATGAATACTATGACAGATAAAAAACTAATCATATTTTTTCAATAATTTTTTTTTGTTAACATTGGTCTCAGAGTGAAATTTTGGTCCAAACAATTTACAACTTTTAAATCTGTTTATAATGTTTGATCCAAAATAGTTATTTAAAGAAACTTTAATTATAAAATAACTATAATAAACACTTTTATCATTTACATAGTAATTCTATTCATAAATTGCTTACAAACTGATTTACAGTGATTTTAAATTGGCTTACCAGAGTAGGCCGCGCGTGTATTCGTGTAAAAAAGGGGGCGCGTGTACTGCAGTGTTAAGGTACAAAATGCAAAAACCATATTATTTAGTTCGGGAGATATTTCTTTGAACTATCATCTCAAGGAAAGCCTTTTATTTCGTCTCAAATTGCCCACTTTACTAATGAATTAAGTATAAAGATGTGGCGTTTTCTAAAAATGACAAATACGCTAGAAATATTCTTTTTAATCAATAAAAGAATCCATGGAATACCATTCTGCGATTTGCGCATGGAATATTTAGTCGCTAAACGCGTTTTTTCCAGGAATCTCTTTGCAGCTTACTTCATGGTAATAAGGTGGCATATTGTGTGGCAACCGGTCAAGGTGTTCCATTCCCATGGATTACGAATGCTCAATGGCTGATGAGTCGTCGTTCTAAGAAAGGAGCTGACCGTATGAGCTCTTTGAATTTGGTGGGAATTGATGGTGGTCAGAGGCGGACATACATTCATTTTGACGTAGGCATTTCCAAATTGATACATTTTCACTAAATTTCGATTAAACGACTCAAATTAGGTAATTATTTTCGGAAATTAGGTTCCAGCACCGATTTATTATCTTAAAATAGGAGCTTAATGAGTAGTTAATTAGGTGACTTTTTAGTAAATACGTCATGTCGTAATCAAAAATAGAGGCAAGAGAATTTCCCCTTTAGATAGGTACCTACAGAAAATGTGCCTGACTTTTGCTGGTATTTGATTTTTCATACCTAAAGAAGCAAAGTTAAACGCAAAAAATTGTTAAAATAATGTGGTCAAATACCTGCCTTATTCAGTATCCTGCATAAAAAAAGTTAAATAATCAAGCGTGGTGAATAAAGTTTTAGTTTTATCTTTAAAAAATCAAATAAAAGCAATTTAAAAAATAAAACTTCTAGTTTTCCATCAGCTAAATGTAAAACTATTTCCTTTGTACAATGATTAATGGTGTTCCACAAAGGTGTCATTGGACAGATCGTAAATCTAACCTCAAATAGAGGGTATGCTTCAAATTGCCTTCATTACAGGATATAGACAAACCAGCTATGCTAGCACTTAGACTACTATAGATAACTATAGCACAAAAAATACTAGTACAATCAGGTCACATGTCACTGAGTAGCGTGGGCATGCCTCCTACTAGGTGGACCGACGATCTGGTGAAGATCGCGGGAGGTGCCTGGATGCGGGCAGCGCAGGATCGTTTTTTTTTTATGTGACAGGAGGCAAACGAGCACACGGATCACCTGATGGTAAGTGATTACCGTCGCCCATAGACACCCGCAGACCCAGGGGCGTTACAGGTGCGTTGCCGGCCTTTAAGGTGAAGATACGCTCTATTCTTGAAAGCTTGCAGGTCGTATCTATCCGGAAACACCGCAGACGACAGTCCATTCCACAGTTTGGTTGTACGGGGCAGGAAGTTTCTGGAAAAACGTACTGTTGTGGACTGCCAACTATCTAAGTCATGAGGATGGAAGTGTTGTCGGGTAGATCGGTGGCGAAAAGTGGCGGTAGGAATAAGGTTAATTGTGGAAAACATTGGGGGAGGCCTTTGTCCAGCAGTGGAAGTCATTGTTGCATCAACTAAGTTTAACCGTAACTATTACGATAACCGGTGCCTTTTATATGGAGTTTGTCACGTTTGTTCAGAGTACAAGATGGTACAACCCAGGATATACAATAACCGAGAAATAAAATAACGACTCTACCTATAGTATAGCTTCTAAGAAAATTTTTAGAAAAAATACAATTCCTCCTTGAAAACGGCGTCTATGATCTGAGATGTCTGTGTTACCACCCCATTAGTATGGGGAATCAAAACTACAAGTTTCGACTTTGGTTTTAATGGAAAATCAGTAAGTATTGTTTTTCGAATCCTATAAGTAATACAAAATCACGCTATTCAATTGGTAGTGAGTGATTTATGGTGTAAATATTGATTTATTTAGGTCAAGGTAATTTTATGAAAGATAGGTATAACATAAAACTTTCTTTCTTTCATGCAAGAAGATAAAGAGTCAAAAATATGCAAATGACAGGTATTTTCATTAATAGGTAAACTTTTTTATGAGAATTCAAATTCGGTTAGCTATAAATTTAAAAAAGGTAACAGAAAATCACCCACAAGTTGGACCGATGACATCATAAAGGTAGCAGGAAGGCGCTGGATGCAGGCCGCTGCCAACTGGTCATTATGGAAAACATTGGGGGAGGCCTATTATGTTCAGCAGTGGACGTCCTGTGGCTGAAACGATGATGATGAACAGAAAATCAAGAAAAAATAATATACTTATAGTCTTTTTCACCTAAGATGATTCGTATGACGTTTCGAGTTTGAAAGTTATAGAGATGTCACATAACTAAACCATAGCGATTTATCTATCGATTTTTTTCTAAGAGTTAGTGAAACCTACTTTTAGAGAAATATTTTGTATAGCCTGACCAGGAACATAAAAACCCTCGCCATGTTGCGGAAAATTAATGGTACTAATTTCTTTTAATGGCAACAGTAACTGAAAACTTCATTGACATGTCACCTTGCATGTCAGTCTATTGCTGTCAAAGTGTAAACAAACTTTATTTTAAATGTGCGCAATTGATTTTGTGAATTAAATTGCTAAAATCTTTTTATAGTCGTGAAAGAAAAGTGGTTCACAATGTGTTAAAGTATTTGTCGAAGAGAAATACTAAGGGTTCGGACAATATTTTCATCGAATAATGTTTCCGACAAAGGTTGTCAAATTGACTGACATGTTTATCGTATAGTACAGTCAACTATGAAAATTAGCAGTGGTTTGTTTCAACTACCTATTTATAGGTTTTTGTCACTTTGTAAGTATTGAATTTTATGGAATTGGGAAAGAAGTACCGAGTTTGAAGCGTTCATGAGCAGACATTGAAGTTGAATATTCAAGTTCAGAATTTGATTATTGATGAATAATAATAAAATCCTACTTGCTCGATTGATGGTTTCATTTAATTTATTTAAACCAGTTTACCTATAATATAATATTTTTTGATAATTTATAAAAATATTAAATTAGCCTATAATCCTGAATCCTGATACATAAAGTTAGCCTATTAATTTAATACAGGTACGACTGTACCCAGTGTTGCACTATCAAATGCAATTGAAGCGCCTCTATGCCAGGGTTTTTATGTTCCTGGTCAGGCTATATAGGTGTTATTAACAAAAAAACATGTTTTTTTAATTACAAATATTACTGTAACAATGTTTTATTGATAATATTCAAATTCCATCTATTATTTTTATTTTCAATGCGTTTATTGAAGTCAACAATCGAAAAATATAGTTGATTTTTGAGATTTTTTTAATAACTAAGTATTCACTGCAATCGATTAATGAACCTCGGAAATAATCGATTTTGTTATACAATAAATACCCCAGCACTAAATCTATTCCGTTTCACACATTGCGTACATTAAATAAAAAAATATTTTTACATCGTATTTAATTAAAATACAATCAATAGACTCAGATTTGACTATAATATTTCAATTTTTTTAAATTATATTGCTAATGAAATACAAATATTTTTTCAAAAATATTCTGCATATCTAGTATGCGTAATATGGATAACCTTGAAGTGTCATACGGATCATCTTAGCTGAAAAAGACTATAGGTATATCGAGTTCGCATTGGTTAAGATGGAATGTCGGAAGTTTGGTGTACCTAGTGGTTCGAAACGGACTACTATTCCGCAGGTAGCGGGTTCGATTCCCGCAGAGTACAAACATTTGTGTGCATGAACATATTTGTTTGTATTGGACTGGGTGTTTTCTATGTATAATAAGTATGTATTTACAAAAAAATGTATTTAAGTATGTTTATATCCGTTGTCTAGTACCCATAGTACAAGCTTTGCTTAGTAGAAGCGCAGTGTAAAATGTCCAAGGATATTAAAAAAAATTGCAATGTAATTTTGATATAATATAGCAAATCAGTCCAAGTACCCAAAAGACCTTTAAAGTTGAATCTTATCAACATACTCATCTTGTAGAGTAAGTAATTATCTTGCACACTAACCATTTTTTTTTTATTTCATGCCAACCCCCCACTGCTGTTCTCAGTAAAGAAAACACGATCTTTATTAACTCTGTTAAACTACCCTATTTTTAGTAAAATCTGGTTATCGCCACCATCTCGCATGCGTAATACGCCCACAAAATACGGGTTGTGGTAGATTACCCCATTTTTGGGGAATTTTCTAGCGCTTTTCATGAATCAATCATTTTCCCCTTGCTTTCATATTTAAGCCTTGTTTAATTAATGTTGAGATAAAACTATGCATAAATTAAGGACGATAAGTTTTAATTATACCTTCTGCCTATTTATCATTATTTGTAAATTCATAAAAACCCATTATTTTGACACTTTTTTTGTTGGTTTGGTGTCCTTTAGGTATCGGAGTGTTACTGTCAATAAGTTTGTTTAAGTGGCTACAGGCACTATCGTGATTTTTTATTTAATAAACCTCTAAATACTCTTTAATCATTGTGATTTTAACATTTCTGGTAAATAATATAGGTAAAGTTTTGGCAGCCACATCACGACATAGCACACTCATACCACACTATACTAGCGATTATTGTAGTGCTAAAGATCGTATCATCCACGAAGACGCGCCCCACCACATTTTCTTTCGTTTTTGGTCGAGGGAAGCGCGGAGTGCGGGGAGTTTAATCGCAGCAATCAGAATGTCGCCGAGGGTAGCAGGAAAGCGCTGGACGCAGGCCGCTACCAACCGGGCAACATAGAAAGCATTGGGGGAGGCCTATGTTCAGCAGTGGACGTCCTATGGCTGAGATGATGATGATGAATCCGAGTGTCATTATTGTAGTGTGCATGTGCACTCATGGTTAATTGTATGAAACGATCTATACGTTCAACAGCGTTGTTTCCAAAGATCAGCACTCTATAGAGTTATTTTCAAAAAACAACCGATAATATCATAGCCACGATAGCCCAACGGTGAAGTGGTCGGACTGGCCGACTCGAGATCCGAGGAACGCGGGTTCGAATCCCACCGTCCCTCGACTATTGAGGTGAGCCCACTCGTAACACTAGCTTATTTAGCTTAACACGAGGGGCTAACGGGACTATTAGTCATTTGTGTAATACAAATTGCTAATAAACCTTTAAAAAAAAGGAAAGGAATATTCCTAACCCAAACCACTCATATATAGGTTATACTTATGGCGCTAGTGATAGTGATCCACTACACATCAGCCATGGTAATAGCGCTTAAATTATTCAGTCGTGTTTACTAAAGGCTGCCGGATTATCGATTCGCCCTATTGTCAGGTAAGCACGTCTAGGCAGACATTAATGAGTGCCGTACAATATTTATAATCTGGAAATAACCAGAGCTATGGAAACCTTATGGATTAAAGGTATCCTGGATTCATGCTACGTAGGCGGTTTACCTTTTCAGTTAACTTTTAACAGTCAATAGTTTTAACAAACCAAAGAATAAGGCTGATTTGCACCACCTTATTTTAAACGTAACATTTATAATAACCGGTGCTTTTTGTATGGAGTTTTTGAAGTTTGTCAAAGTTCATGTAAGAGGCTGTTGCACAGCCTAAATAAGTTACATAAAGTAGTAATAAATAAACTACAATAGAAAATGATTTAATTCTAACTAACCTGAACTTCTACTTAATAAACTGGATTTCCGTAGAAAAGGGCCCGGTTCAAATCATATCTAAATAGGTTCACACCAAATATCTTCACTTTAAAAAATACAAGACCCGCAAACTAGCCTATAAATGAATCAGACCAAGGTCGATTCTAGAACCAATTAACGGCTGAATTTAATTGAGAAACAAATCAATTTGTCTCGAGCAGACGTTAGAAGTAGGCCGATGACTCACCGATGATTCCAGCTGATAACTTGGAAATTGATGGGCTGACTTAGTAATAGGCTAGTTTCCTAAAAAATTTTTTTTAGTCCGTCATGTTTAATATCAAAAATATTGGACACGTCATATATTTTTATTTGTCAATCTAACAAATAATTACATAGTTATGGTGCGTTGAAGTTCCGCACGACGTCACAACGTGCGGCACTTTTATGCAAGCATTGACGTCACGGGCCTCTTCTTATGAACTTTGGCGCGCTTTATCTCTTTAAATTTTCATTAGTTTGAAAAAGTGAAAAATACGTGTAGAGTATTTTTTGATAAGTTAACTGACGGACTAATTAAAACTCTTGCTTTTTGACCCAGGAAACATCCCTATTGTTGGAGCAAGTTTTTGAAGAGGTAAACCGTAAATATTTGACTGTCGTAAGAGGATACTGAGGAAAAAAGTATGCAAGCATCAGGCTTCACCAACTTGTCACCGTGGAGACTGAGGAGTGTAGGTCAAATCATCCATTTGCCTCTGGTTAGAGTGTCATTGTCTAACAGTGGAGTCTGAACCTCCTGATGAAGAAGACGGATTCTTTTTCTAATTGATGCTTCTCATACCTGGATGGTTTAAAAAAAATATTTTTCCAAGAACGACTGGACCTTTCGTGATCTCTGATTTCATGGATTCCTCTCCGCTCTAAATATTAGCAGAATAATTTATTCTCACATTAGAAAAAAAAATCTTTTTAAAAATTAATAAGGTTGAAAACTCCCCTATCTTCCCCAACTGATAGCTCCTGTCAAGCTTAACTCTGTAGCATTATAGTAATAAAAATAAGAGCGATTTTGAAACAGAATTGCATAGTCTGGTGTGCTTATAAGAACTCCCTAACTTCCCCAACTGACAGCTAACGTCAAGTTTACTCTGTGGCGTTATAGTAATAAAAATAAGAGCGATTTCGAAACAGAAATGTATAGTCTGATGTACCTACTTCACTGTACAATATGTTGCACCATGCATTTTCCCATTTGCCCTGAAATGCCTCGCTTGAGGTCTATTCAAAGATAATCTCAGTTTTCACACAGCCATAAAGTGTTCATGGCGAAAACACATACATTCTTGCAAACTCATTTGCATACAAAGTTTCAAACTGTTTGGTTATATTTTTACTACAATTTTTTTTTCATTAAAGAAAACATTCAACGCAAAAATAAAAATAGCTCGAATAAGGCTAAATTAGTCATATAGCTCATACAGTCTTTAATCATTCAGTCAGTCAGTTCAGTCTTCATTCAGGGAGAAAAAAACAATCGAGCATCACTCATGTCAAAATTTAAGAAGAAAATCCTCATAAAGCCTGGTCCGTGAGCACGTAGAATTGTGTCCAATGACCCCAAGCTACTCATCCTTATCGCTATATAAGGATGGGTAGCTAGGGGTGATTGGACAAAATTCTACGTGCTCACGGACCGGGCTTTACCTATCGTGAATGTGAAATTGTGAAGTCACAAAGCCAATAAGTAGTTAAGTGTGGCAATAAATATAAGGTGAGTATATTCATAGCTTCTTTGATAAAGCATTAGTCAATGACTGTAGCTTTGCAGTCAAAAATAAATATTGACATGAACATAATAGAACTAAAATAACTATTGAAAGTTCTTTCATAACACACAGTCATAGAACCCCGTAAGCTGTCACATTACATCAATCCGTGGACCGTAACGCGTTAACAATAGAGGCTAATTTCGCAAAGCGTTGCGTCAGTGACGCAGCGACGCGTGCGCATCTTATACCGCATCTCCGCTTGCGTAAAGACACACGGGCATTGTGTTCAGCGAACAAAAGATTTAAGTGCATTGGGTCAAACTGAAAAGTGACTGAAAGTCTTGAAAAATGTCAATTGTAATTATATTGGGCTGTTAATTTGATTTAAATTCCTAGTCGTATGCTAACATAGAAAATAATCATTAAAGTATCAAAGAAAAAAAAAACACTTTTATTTAACGAACCCAAATAGTATTCAAACTGTATACAACATAGTTATTACAAATTTAAATTTCGCGCATTGTTATTGCGTCAAATTCACGCACTGCGCGCGCGCATCTCGCCGACGCATCTATGATACACACGGTCGATACGTTCGGCAAACATAATAAATAATATTATGATGATATTGATTACCCCTTCAAGTACCACCATGGTCTTATGCGACCACTTCGTTCCACGAGTTACAAAATAAATTTTCAACAGCACTTACCTATAAAGCTAATTTATTTAATAGTCAGTTTGAACATAAGGCACTGAAATCCCAAGAACAACAAAACCTGTAATATAAGTTCAGTCTGTTCCAAATCGTTACTCAGATAAAAAACATAAACTTCACTTACTTCCGTTAATTTTTTTCAACCACAGAATAATTTTTAAAATAACAGAAAATAGCTCTTTATTTTTTTCAGTGGAACTCAAAAACCCCACCCTGCCAGTTAAAAGCAAATTTTATGTTCTTTTGATGACTTTTATGTGGTTTTTATTAAGTTCGCCGGCTGTGTGTATCGTGTATCGTCCGTCGCGCATTTCGCAAAGCTGTCACGCGACGTTGCCATGTGGAGCGCACGACAACGTATTTCCGCCGATTGTCGGTGTAGGCAGAGGGACTGACACCCTATTCTGAGTAACTTATGCCCATTTTCACCATCAATTCCTAATTGTTAAGTGACCCCTATAAAAACAAAATTCCTGTTACACAGGGGTCACTTAAAAATTAGGGATTTATGGTGAAAAAAACGGGCATTAATCGAGTAAAAATCGGAAAACGCAGCGTCGGATATCCAGTCACAAGGTGGACCGACGACCTCATAGAGGTAGCAGGCAAGCATGATAATCAAGTACCTAATTGACGCACATTTTAAATATTTTTTTCTACTAGATCGACAGATGCCTAAAAATATTAGTATCCAATCCAGAAAAAAAGGCTCGGTTTTTGGATTGGAACGCTAAAATATAATTAGGCACAAACAAGTATTTCAGTCGGCTCTTCGACTATTTTCACTAGGATAGAAAGTAAAATCAGTTTTGAAAATGGTGTTTGTACGTTTCCACGCAGTAAGCACCGCCGCTAATTCTCGGAAAACATCACTACACGTAGTGATGTACTTGGGGGCTATTGTTCATTCTCTATACTCTATGGTATTCGGAACGCCGGACATGGCAGCTTTTGTAGGAAGTTTCTGGGTGAGATGAGAGAGTGATAGGAAGAAGAAGCTTGTGGCTGTTAAGTGATACTTAGTAAAAAATATAAAATCCGTAGTCCAATAGTACATTGGTTTATTCCACTTCGATCACCTGGGTTTGATCACCCAGGTGATCAAATTGGACTCCTGGTGACACGTTGGTGTCCTTTGATCACCCATGGATAAGATATCACCTAGGTCATCAAAATGGAGTTCTTATCCATGGGTGATCAAAGGACACCAAAGTTCACCCTTCGTCTTTGTATTTCCTGTTGTCTAGGAGCTTTCTATCCTCGCCATGCGCCAGCCAGCACATCTTGTTTTATTTTTGCTTTTTTTTATTTGCATTATTGTTTATTTTTGTAACCTAAAATAACAAATTACATTATTTATTCTGTTGTTCCTACACATTTAAATTAGCTGTGAGACTCTGTAATTGGCTAGAGTTATATAATGTACTACTCTATTACATGTAAATTGTCGACCAAGCTGTTGAGTTTCCAAATAAATAAATAAAAAAAAAAAGTGTCGCTTGTAGTCCACTTTGATCACCTGGGTGATTAAATCCAGGTGGTCAAAGTGGAATAGACTCAATAGACCGTACTATTATGATATTTTGTTCAGTCGTCGAATGCGTTAAGTAAAGACATAGTAAGTTATTGTCTTGTTTTGTTACCTTAACTTTACATTCGATGCAAATGAGTGTCAAATTAACGCATGCGTCGTTACGTAATTGAAATATAATTGCGAATGATCTCTGTGTCAGATGCGATTATGACAATATGCACTTGCGCAAAAACAAAAGCAATAAGTACTAATGGCCGCCATTTTCAGGTCAAAACGTGGGATTCACTTTTAACAATAAAAAAACCGCAATATCTTTTTATGTTTCATTTTTGGCTTCAAAGAATTTTCCAAAATACGAACAATTAAAAAAAAAATTTCAAGAGCCTAATTTTAATTTAATATAAAATTTTGATATAGAAATAAATGCCTAACTTTATTGCGGTATTTTTACTTTTTTAAGATTAAAAGTTGACCTTTATTAAATTGTAACGAGTTCTAACTCTATCTTTGTGGGCGCCTAATTTATTCTGCGAACTCTTTATAAATCTTACTGAATTATCTTTACGAAACAGAAGCTCGATACCGAGTTAATCGACACACCGACGATATATCAATCAAGCTGTCTGTTTGTGTATAATTTAGCCACAAACTATAGATTAGATAATTATTTGAGGATATCAAAATGAACGGAGTACCCTAAAATTATGCTGAAGGGCATCGATTGTGTGTATTCTTAGAACATAGTATGTCATTAGATACTGGCCAGCAATTTTAGGGTAAAAAAATAACCATAAAATTTTAAAAACTATTCGTTTTGTTCGAAAAACACTTTGAAAATGGAACAGCAGAATAAAAAAGTATTTCAAAAATGTATCAAACGTTTCCGATTTTTAAAAAGATTGTCATCGAATAATTTTAAAATTGGAATGACGTCAAACAAATGAATAACGACAACACTAGATTATATTCAATTGTTTTAGTTCTATTCTTGGAGGTAAAAGCTATTTGTGTCTTTGGAAAATTGGTTTCCTTGTATTGAAATTGGTTATGATGAAATAACTTGCGACGGAATGGGGAAAAAGTTAAGTTTGCCGTCCATTTAGCCTTCTTTTTGGATGTTAAACAATTATTGACTTCATTTGATTTAATAATAGACAAATATTTTCAAACATAGGGCTGGTTTTCAATATCCGGACATCTTATAACTAAACAATAAAATTATCATTTTGACACCTCTCCAATACTAAAACTGCCCATATACCGAAATTATTCTTCAGTTAAAAATTATTATTCGATTGTAAAATCAGCATTTAATTATTTAGCTACAGCTGGGTAGGTTTAATAGTTGCACGTGTTTTTAGGTTATTTAATTTTTAGATGTAGGTTAGACCGTATAAACTATTTTGCAATAAATTTAATATTATTATTGTAGTAATTTGTTTCTGCCTAACGAAATGAGATTTAGGTACTTATGAAATAATAACTTTTGAAAAAAAATAAAACCGACTTCAAATGCGTGAACACAAAAAAAAACTAAAAATTAAAAATATTGCGTATAAAAAAGTTCATCCCCAATTTTCCACCCTTGGGGGTTGTTTTTTCTATTATTAAATTTAAATGGGACCACCCTTGAGGTATTACCTATAAGCCAAAAAAAGATTTGTTCAAATCGGTTCATAATTGGCGGAGTTATCGCGTAACAAAGATAGAAAAAAAAAAAACATACGGATCGAATTGAGAACCTTCTCCTTTTTTGAAGTCGGTTGATTAAATAGGTAACCAGTTAGCAAACATAAACAGTTTACTCTCAATTTATGCTATTAATAAATAATTGCACATAGCGTTTCCCATACAAGATTATGTCTAGCACTTCCGCTGACGCTATAGCGTGAAATCGTATTGCGATATATTTCGACATCCCGGACAAGCCGTCCTAGTGGACATTTAGCACTAATGAGACTGTGTGACGGTGGAAATTGAACAGCCAGTACATTTTACAGACCTAGGTTACCTATCATAAAAATAACTCATAAAATAAAGCTCATTTATTTTTTGCAAGCAGGCTTTTAAAAAGCTCTATTTCTTTAACCCTCACTGTTTCGTGGCAATAAATGGCCAATGGAGAAGAAGCAGTGCAAGAAACTCGGTCACTATTGTCAATTAAAGTGAACTTTGATTAGTCTATTTTTTTTTGCTTTCGACGACACTTAAGTATTTTAGCCATTTAATATCTTTTTTTTTGCACACAGTCATTCGGTATCAGGTAAAAATGACACGATTGGGAGTCAAGCTGTAGATATTGGCTACCTAATAGCTATAATACGCCTTCCTGTCATAACTTCCACTACCACTATGGAAAACTATTAGGTAGGTAGGTACAGCATATTTTTTTAAAGAATATATTTCATTTGTATTGCACAAATCTGACAAAATAAGAAAACAGTAAGCTTTCATTATTATACAGGGTGTTAGGCAAATGGGTATATGAGCTGTCACTAGCCCATGTTAACATGGCCATATAAATGGTATGGTGAAGTCAGAAAATTGATATCTTCATTTGTATTATTTAAATTTTTATACAAATCGGAATTCATAAAATTTATTTTGTATGAAAATTAAAAAAAAATAAATGATGATATCAATTTTCTGACTTCACCATACCATTTATATGACCATGTTAACATGGGCTAGCGTTGGCTCATATACCCATTTACCTAACACCCTGTAGGATCGTTATTTGTTAGCTGTTCTCCTCCAGGCTGTGACCTGTATTTGAATACGCGATTAATTCACACTAGCACAGCATAATTCATGTGGTGCCGTGAAATAATAAAATATTCATTACGATAAGTCTAATGCTCGCTTAATGAATTTGTCGGAAAGCCGTTAATGATCGAGCTTGCTTGGTAAAAGACACCGCGGATCGTTTCATCATTTTAACTGAGCTTTGTGAAAGATGTGATATTAATATTTGTAACTTATATTTACATGGTTATTTTACTATGGTGAATTATTTTGTATGAAAAATAAGTCGAAAGAAATTGTTGAATTTGAAAAAATAAAGAGTTCCAGGATATTAAAAGGAGTACGCTGTATAATAAATGTAGTCTAAACTCTTAGGTTTAGGTGTTCCTCATGTGAAAAGCTAGCTTGATAGCTTTGCTAAGAAAAGCTCAGTAAAACTGATCTAGTTGACTTCATAGCTTTTTGATTGTAATTAATTCTTGATTTGGTGCTCTGTATTCCTACTTGATTAAAAGCTGGCATTACAAATAAACAAGATAGCCTAAACATTTATTGGTTATTTTGATTCAATGAGTCTATGGTTTGCTCAATTTATTAGGCCTTATTAACCTGCTAACTATTTTGCTCCAATATTTAAATGAAATTAGTGCAGCCTTGTAGTAAATGCTCGTACAGAAGCAGTTTAATAACCAAAACATCACATTTATCTTAGAATGAAGTGATTAGTTAAAAGTTGTATGGAGAGCACTTTTACATTACCTATATCTTTTTAATGATTTAGATTTTAGAAGATCAGAATTCTGAATAACAATTTTTTCAATTAATGTTTTTAGATAATATTTTAAACCTCATATTATTACAAGTATGGTTTATAAGGTTTCCCTTTAATGTAAGTACATATGCATACTGTTTCTTCAACTCTCATTACATGAACCTTTCGAATGTCCTGTGTATTTATAATATTCATTGTGCTTTTAATTAATATGTCTTATTTTTGTTCACAGGTAAGTCAGAAACAATATTTTAATCTTTTGGAGTCACTCAATGTTTATGTAAGTGTTTCTCTTGAATTGACTTTTTTGTAAGAACTTACTTAAGTTGGTTACTTGGTACTTCCAAGTTGCTATTTTGTGCTACGGGTAGGTATTTATGGGCGGCGGTATTCTTACCATCAGGTGATCCGTTTGCTTATTTACCTCCTATTCCATAAGCAAAATAAACTGGGTCAATTTTTAACTTACTATTTAAAAATCTAGTCAAATGTGAAACCCGCTTCCATATCTACCTAGCACTCTTAACATGACACACTGATAGAGAAACATTAAAATTCATTAGCTTCTATTAAATTTAGCCGGATCGCTAAATTAGTTGGCACACTTAGAGATAAAACTTAGAGATAATCAGTTGGGTGGTTTATGTATTCCACTTTGAGCACCCGCCCAAATAGCACCCGCACGAATAGCACCTGGCCTATTCCACTTAGAGCACATATTGATATTATGGGCAGGTGCTTTTAGTGGAATTTTTATATCGATAGGTACTCTAAGGCTGGGTTGCACCATCTTACTTTAACTTTAACAAACGTCAAAAATACATCAAAATCCATACAAAAACACCGGCTATCGGCAAAGTTACGGTCAACGTTTGGTGGTGCAACTCAACTCACTTCATCATCATCATCATTTCATTCATAGGACGTCCACTGCTGAACATAGGCCTCCCCCAGTGCTTTCCACGTTGTATTTTAAATCGAGAAGAGTTTAAAAGGGCTTTATTAGCAGCCGGGCCTTATTAGGTAACTCTACCTACAAGATAGAGAGCACAAATCAAACACCGATTATAAAATCAGTACAACGGTGAATTTAAGTTATACATACAGGGTGGAAACGATAAGTGATAGAACTCGATTATTTCTAAACTATACCAGATATCGAAAAACTGCACATTGAATTTTTGGATAGATTCAGTTTTATAGAGCTTGTGAAGTGCTTTGAGTATCAGTAACCAATTTTTCGATATCTTGCAAGTATATTAAAATTTTCTTAGCGATTAGAGTCGATTCTCAAACTAAACTTATTTAAAATCTTGTAAGTACAGTTTAGAATTGAGTGAGATCACTTATCGTTTCCACACTGTATTTACTTATAAAACAAGCCAGAAAATTACTGTGAAACACTTAAATGGTTCCTGCCAACTCATTAGTGCTAGTACTAGGTGATAGAGTGCTGGTTTGCGACAACTTGTCACAATGCGTAAGGCTTATAAAGCAACGGTGGGACAACCGTTTAGTTAATTAGAAACGGACAAGTGCGAGTTAAATTTGAGTAGAGGGCTCCGTATATTTTTTAATGTTTTCTACATGGATTTCATAACCAAGAATATCACCTCCGTTCGGGCTCTATCATTCCGTTTTTATGCTTTTTCTCGATGTTTTTCAGGATATTATGTCTATAAATTGTTTTCACCAGAACGAAATGTAACTTAAAAAGACGTAGACGTAAAATAAGTAACGAGATAACAAAGAATTAAGTAAATAATTTTGTTATTATTCGTTTTATTTCAAATACAATTTCACTCATAAAATAACAGTTGAATTATTGTTTATAAGTATAATATATTAATTGTATATCAAAAGTTATTACATGTGCGTGCACACCCAACCAAAACACCCTGTATGCGTATAACATTAATAATTAGTGCTCAATAAATTTAAAAAATTAAAATATTGTGTTACAGCTTTAATTGGACATAAAACTACTGGTTTTCCGTTCCGCCACAATATAAGTTAAATCAGTGCTTCCACAATTAAAACTATCGGCCGAATTACATAGGCACACACAAGGTGGACAGACTAACTCATAAAGAAGGAGCTGGATGGCTAACCTGGAAATCATTGAGAGAGGTCTATGTTTAGCAGCACGTCTACATTCCATTTGTCCCAAGATAATTTGTTTCTCCAGACAATGCCTTGGAGACCGCATAATGTGTCCAAAGAAACAGAGTGTGCGCTTTAGGCACTTAATGGAGAGCCGCGTGGTGCAGTCTGTGGAGGAACACTACATATCTGTAGTCTGTGAGTCAGTCTGTCATCTGTGAGGGACCGAAGAAGAAGAATCAGCTTTTTTTAAAATAGTTGTTTTCTTCACTATGCCGCACTGCCTGTTTTACATAATGCTTTGTTCACGTTTTTATTATTACAGCCTAATCCTTCTGTACCTTTTTCTATTGTTGACCCAGAATGTATTTATTTACTTAATAACGCATAAACATACGGATCTTTATCGGCATTGGGTGTTTGATGGTGTTGCTTATCGAAAACAATTTTAATTATTGAAAATGTTGATGGCGTGCGGTTACTACTGACGGATAAAGATTTTAGTACTTAATGCGTACTCTCTACTTAGTAAAGATGTCAGTCCATCTGTATGTTAGCTTAGATCTTTACTTTATAAAGTAAACTCATTTCTAGAGTCATCATCATCATCATTTCAGCTATAGGACGTCCACTGCTGAACATAGGCCTCCCCCAATGCTTTCCATGTTGATCGATTTGTAGCGGCCAGCGTCCAGTTCTAGAGTGATTAAATAAAATGGTTCGGGACGGATTGCTTAATAACTAAGCTAAAATATGTTTTTTTTTAATATAGTTTGAGAACCTCCTCCTTTTGTTGAAGTCGGTTAAAAACACATTTAATAAACAAACATTTTTAGCTTTGATTTAATTCAGTTCAACCGACCGTGTGTCAATGGATGTTTGGATTTAAGATCAATATACAGTGTGAGTCACGTTAAAGTGTACATATGAAAATAGATGAAACTAGACCTATTTTTATCGACAAAAAAGAGGTCAAAAATTTTTTTAGATTTTTTTTTAATTTTTTATAGAATTTTTTTTCTTCCAAATACTTATTGTAAAGAAAACGTAATAACTTTTAAACTAAACGGTATATCCTGATAAAATAAAAACATTAATAATGCTAAATAACAGGCGATACTAAAAAAATGCATAAAATACACAAAAAGTGCCAAAAAATAATAAAAAATGATACTTTTTGAAAAAAATCAGCTTTTAAATTCGTGTTTTTTTGGTTATTTGATAAATTTCTCCAAAAAATGCCCCTATAACAGGTGGTTTTTATTACTTTGTACTATTCTCTATCGTATTACCTTCGTAAAACCAAAAATAGCATGTCTCTATCCCTATCACAACGTTTGCAATGATCGTTTGAACTAAGCCTCTCCGGGCGCGCCATTCAATGCTTCGTTAACAACGAAACTGAAAATGACTCTAGATTTGTAATTTTGATAAAGACAAGTTAGATTTCAAATAAAAACAAAAGATTTCGACGTAAAATAAGCATTTTAGTTAAAATTAAAATTGTCTCTACCTGTAGCGGAGAATAATGTTGTGGCAGGCCTTTGTTCAAACGATCATAGCAAATGTTGTGATAGAGATAGAGACATGCGATTTTTGGTTTTACAAAGATAATACGATAGAGAATAATACAAAGTAATAAAAACCACCTGTTATAGGGGCATTTTTTGGAGAAATTTATCAAATAACCAAAAAACACGAATTTAAAAGCAGATTTTTTTCAAAAAGTATCATTTTTTATTATTTTTTGGCACTTTTTGTGTATTTTATGTACTTTTTTAGTATCGCCTGTTATTTAGCATTATTAATGTTTTTATTTTATCAGGATATACCGCTTAGTTTAAAAGTTATTACGTTTTCTTTACAATAAGGAATTGGAAGAAAAAAAATTCTATAAAAAATTAAAAAAAAATTTCAAAAAATTTTTGACCTCTTTTTTGTCGATAAAAATAGGTCTAGTTTCATCTATTTTCATATGTACACTTTAACGTGACTCACACTGTATTATAACTAAGCGCTACTGTACCTACACATTAACATCTTGATTTTGATATTGGCTCACATTTTATGGTCTCAGACTTTAGTCGATATCAAATGTAAAAAAAAATCCAATATTTAAAACTCCAGACGACAATAAAAGAAGCAGAATAATAAATGAACTTATTCTGGGAATGTTTGCGTGTACAAAAGTTATTTTAAGTTAATGTATTTGTTTTAGAACTTGGTATGCTTTGGACTTTAAAATACCTTTTGATAATTGTTGGGTAGTTCGAATGTTTTCATAGATAGTTACTAAGATTTAGTATGTTATGCCTAGCTTAGTACCTATCCATGCAGATTAAGAGCAAAGCAGTCAATTTTGTTGAAAAATAAGATGTAGGTATAACTCAAAATTGATATTTTGCAAGTAGGCTTTTAAAAAGCACTTAACACGTCCCAGTATTACCTTTAAATAATAAATTAGCTAATAGTAAGAAGGTATTGTACAGTAATAAGTTTTTTTTAATTATTACTCTCTCTACTACTCAGCACGCAGGAAGATTAATCATTGTTACTGGCATCGCCACTCTTGTAGCGGAGTTTTGGGCCGACACTGTTAGGTTTGTTGTCGAAACGACCAAAAGAAGACTCTACTTAAAAAAGTAGTACATTGTTATGTGCCAGCGACATAAATGTAGATTAAGAGTAGGCTCACACCGTTGATTTTTAGTTGGCCGATAGTTGTGCCCGATTTTAAATTGTATGAAGAATCGGCCAAATCGAATTGGCGTAGTGTGCGCACTCCCATACATGCCCATACTGATCAGCTGCCCGACTAAACTATCGGCCGACGAAAAATCAACGATGTGCGCCTACAAGAAGCCAGTGCTTAGCTTGAATCTTGATGTGATGTCGTTGCTTGATTACTTTGGTCAGTAACTTCACTGCTGATATTATCCCCCCAGAACATAATGTTTAAAAAAAAGTGTTAAGAATGTGTACGAGAACGTCATAACATTTGATATTAAACTTTACGAGGTAGGATTAAGACGTTTTGAGACGAAGTTTTGAACATATTTTCTTACGAGATTGGTTTTGAGTTTTGACTTATTTAATTCAGTCACAGACATTGTAAAAATAACTTATAATACAAAGTATTTAACGCCCGTATTCACAAACCATGCTTGCTTAAGTGAAGCAGAAAATTTAACGCACAGTGTTGAATATATTTGATGTACTTAAATTTGACTATTCTTACCGTTAGATAATTCCTGGCAATAAGTGGTGACTGAGTTTGTTCCGGCGTTTCTTCTCAGCACTTGCCATATGTTTGTCTCGAAGCGCTGGTAGGGCCCAAAAGATAAGGAGACATGTAAAGTGCCCCATAAGGGCTACCTTTTTCTTTTTTTATTATTTTCTATTGACGTTCATAAGTGCCACTTGTGGTCTAAACTGAATAAATATTTTTGATTTGATTTGATTTGATTTGAATAGAGCTCTGTGATTGGTTCGTGTGTCACCCTGTGCGTCCACGCGCACTGTGAGACCTCATAGTAATGTTTGTGAATACGGGCGTTAGATAACTTGGAAACCTCGTACAGTCAGCATCAATTCGTGACATACAAAGTGGCCAAAAAATGGATAACAACCTTAGTCAAATTGTAACTAAAACGTATTGTGTTACTAGCTTTCCGCCCGCGGCTTCGCCCGCGTGGAATTTTGTCTGTCACAGAAAAACTTTATCGCGCACGTCCCTGTTTCAAAAACCGGGATAAAAACTATCCTATGTCCTTTCCCGGGACTCAAACTATCTCTATGCCAAATTTCATCAAAATCGGTTCAGTGGTTTAGGCGTGAAAGAGAGACAGACAGACAGACAGAGTTACTTTTGCATTTATAATATGGCATGTATTTAAATGATCTTTTTAAATTAGCAAAAACGGCAAAAAAAAAATCTATTTGGTCATCTATTTTAATGATTGATCCTCTTTCTTTGAGACATAAAATAAATAAAATCGATCGATATTTTAACCTCTTTTGAACTACGCAAAAAAAAATTGAGATGTAAAAATTATATCTGATCGTTACTTGTTGGTCCTCAAAAATAAAAGAAATGAGCACCAAATATTCAATATTGTGATACTTTTTTAAATAATTCGATTTGTATAAATTATTTTTTGTCTATATCAAATAATCTTCAAAATAATTATGTTATGGTACTTATTGTTATTAAGTTGTAGTCAAAGGATGGAAACTATTTAAAGGCACTTGATGTTCAAAGATTTTTTTTTATTAAAAAAGCATACTTAACACGTTCACACTGCGTTATCGGGTCGAATTGACCTTAGGTGCTGGATGCGTTGGTGCGGGATGGATATATTCGGTATTTTCAGTAGTACGAAAGATAAATATTGTTTTGAAATTGTTTCGTCAAACACAGTAAATATTTGGAAAAAAAAACTTATCAGGTACTTACGACCCGATGTCGCACTAAAAGTAAACAAATATCGTTTAGTGCTTTTATCGTGTCTAATCGACCCAAAAGTGCACATACAAAAAAGATCAATTAGTTTTTAGAGGATCAAATAATATTGTCCCTAGGTAATTATCGGATGTACCGCGCGGAGTGAGCCAGGCCTGCCTCTAGTCCCAAACTAAGCAAAGCTTGTAATTTAAACAAACATGGCAATGTACCATTCTGCTTGCTTATTGGCCGCTAAGCCCTTGGCCAACTCAGTAACCAATGACGGACGATTGTCACTCAACCACAAAGTACCGCGTAAATTAAAAGATATTTTTTTAATAAAAATATTAACCAATAATATTTTTTGTTAGATCAAATATATTTTAAAGTTAAGTTATACATAGATCGAAATGTATTTATTAGGTGATCAATATTAAAAGGCAAACTTGATATAAAAATCATCAAATTAACAAAATTAAAGATCAATAACTAAAAAAGAGGATCAAATATTATTTTTGTTTACCAAATATTAAAAGAGTATGTACCATTCTGCTTGCTTATTGGCCGCTAAGCCCTTGGCCAACTCAGTAACCAATGACGGACGATTGTCACTCAACCACAAAGTACCGCGTAAATTAAAAGATATTTTTTTAATAAAAATATTAACCAATAATATTTTTTGTTAGATCAAATATATTTTAAAGTTAAGTTATTACATAGATCGAAATGTATTTATTAGGTGATCAATAATAAAAGGCAAACTTGATATAAAAATCATCAAATTAACAAAATTAAAGATCAATAACTAAAAAAGAGGATCAAATATTATTTTTGTTTACCAAATATTAAAAGAGTATGTTAAACATAAATATTATGTTACCTTTAATGAAGATCATTCATAATTTATCCGTAGATCAACTAATATAGACCCAAAAATTAATATAAAGATAAAATATAATAAAAAACATCATTTATTTTTAAAAGTGCACATACAAAAAAGATCAATTAGTTTTTAGAGGATCAAATAATATTGTCCCTTATAATATTAGTATAGATAGTATAGATTATGGTCTACTTTGGGCGTCACGAACTATTTGACGCTGACTGTGCCTCGCACAATTCTCTGTGAAATCGTATGGGCATATATCGATCGATAACTGGAATAGTTTCAAAGTTAACCCGATAACTGCCGGGTAAATACTTTCAGAAATTCCCATAAAGCCGGCGATAGTTAATCGTCAATTATTAAAATACGGAGTAATTAAAGACCGGCGCTGACGAGACAGGTGTACATCGAATATGGAAACTTGTAGATACATTTACGTCGAATCGAGCATTTTGTTAAACCGACACTATTTTCAGATAAGCCTGTTTAAATTGGTACTTATAAGTATGTCTTTTAATGACAGTTGTTTAGCCATAAGTATTCTGCGGGTTGTGCCGCGACTAAATCTGAATATTATATTCAAAAAGTATTTCCTAAAAAATAATATGTATTTCTGTTTGATTCAGTATCATTTAGATTCATACTTACGATGCTAATACCTTCTAGACTTGGATGTCAGTATTAGATGGAAAACTTTAACCTAAATTTTATTACTGGGTTTTATTAGTATAGACTAAGAGCTAATGAACGCCAGACCTACGTCATTTTATAAAAGCTGAAAGTTTGTCAGCGTATGTTCCCAATATAGTTTAGAATGTTGATGGATCATGAAGTTTGGGTCATCGTGGCTTTGGCAACTATCCTAAAAAAACTGTCTGGCAAGGAGTTGGAACTGTCAAAACTCTCTGATTGATCTGGAAACAACTTCTTAGACACCTTTTTAAAATCATCCAATTAGTTTCATTTTGGATTTCAGTTCATTACAACTGCACTCACCACCTGCGTAAAATTTTGAAACAAATCCCTCTACCTGCATCGTGACAGCGTACCCTAATATTCAGTCGGCCAATACGATCGCGTTCTAGGAACCACTAGCTCGATAGTCATGCCGCAAATGCCGCAATGCGCTTTTTGACGCGTGATGACATTATTATAATGCCCTCCGCAGATAGGGCAGATCACGGAATGGCTGCCCTGTAATTTGTAGGTGTGACACGGTCATGCAACTGCATTTCAATTTAAGTTGTTAAAGTTGTATTTGAGGGAAATTATGAAGTTGGCTTTTTAGTAAATTATTGCGGCGTGATTTATGTTTTTAAATACTTGGAATGATGTAGGTACCTATTTAAAAAGTCAAACTAGCCAGAATTGTATAATGGTACCCAATGGGTTATTTTTCATCGGTTTAAAACATGATAATATACTTCTGTGTTATTTACACCGCTATCGCTGGCAATTGATTGTGGACCATAATCAAAAAAACTTAACTATCGTAAGGGATCTAATGCCCGTAACTATTCACAAACATTACTACGAGATCTCATTGTGTGCGTGGACGCACAGGGTGACACATGAACCAATCACAGAGCTCTATTCAACGCTGTGCGTTCGATTTACTGCTTCACTTAAGCAAGGATCGTTTGTGAATACGGTGTAAGTCAGTATCTGTATTTCAGGGAAAGTGACGAAAATTCTTTAATTGTATTTTCTACTTTATTCTTTCAGGGAGTTTTCACGAAAATAGGTATTTCAACTTATTATATTTTACAGATCTGTTATAAAAATCTATGTTCTAAACAAAAAGAAAAGACAACTTGAAGATAGATAAAATGCATCATTCTAAACACCCAACTCTTTATTACAAATTAACAAGGAAATAAATTATAACTTACACACAAATAATACCTAATTAGCACTCACTAGCCTATTATTAGATAATTAACTGAGTTTCTATTGTCACTAGACGTTATTAATTACTATGATAATAATAGTTAAGTGGATGTTAAGTAACTATTTTAAAGAAATTAATTCCCTATGTGAATGAAAACTAGCATATATTAAACTCTTACTTTTTGAATCTATAAATATAAATAAAAATAGTTTCACAAAAGCACTTAAAAAGGTTTGTATAGAAATGTGTGCCATAGAAAAGAGTAACTATTGATTTTCGTAGAGTCAGATGTAGAAATGCACATATTATGTATTAAAATTGTATGTAAATATATTTAAAAATATAAAATTTACATACAATTTTACGCAATAATTAAATTTTATTGCGTAAAGATTGTGCTAAAACCTATTGAGTCTCTTAACCCTTTCGCTACCACGTTAAGTCCCAAACAAAATAATTTGACTTCCTGAACAATTCTTAATAACTACCAACAATCAAGACAAGTTCTAAATGGAAAATATTCCCATTTATTTATAACCATCCCCCCGTTCTAGACATTTCGAACCTTTGAATTGTTGAACTGGACAATCAATCACCCGCTCACTACATAATTAATAACGCCCCAGACTGAAATCACCACCCCACGTCAATTGTCGGCCCCACGAATGGTGGTGGTTTTTCTTATCGGTCCATCATAGAAACAAGGGTACGAAATAATCAATACGGCCCCACCCAACCCCACGCATGCGTGGTGGTTATACCACGGTGGTGGTGGCACGGCCCCACCGCCAGAATAAACCCACGCCACCAAAGGTTTTCACATTTGAGTACCACCAACGGGTGAGCCAACACGTCGGTATGGATTCGAGGATTGTGGGTGCCTGGTCTCTGAGACCACCATGTAAGTAGACTGGTTACGCAATTTTGGTTTTTCAATAGACTCGTTAGGCTTTTAAGGGGTTAATACTTTGAGTGAGACCATTATTGGAGATCGAGTACCTATTCATTTTTAATCAACTTTTTGGGTAAATTCAAACTTGTGCTAGATTCCTATTTCAGTGATGACATAACCCAGATATAATTATTTAAAATATCTAAAGTTTGTTAAATTGTTTAATCGATAAAATCAGTATCGATTTTCCGAAAATAGATTTAAAATGTACCATCGATTTTCGCAGAGTCCGAGGCCGCGCGTCGGAAGACGGTAAGACAAAACTAGAGTATTTTGAGGAGTACGCTTTTTTTTGTTTGAATTTTTGTTGGTTTTGAACGCTGTAAATAATTAAAGCTCACAAGCACAGTGAAGTGTAAAGTATACCACGGACGTGTACTAACATTTCTATGTACAGAGTTGAATAAATATGCTTTAGCAAACACACACGCTATTTTTTTGTGCCTCACCTCTCCGTATTACACCACTCACGCTCGTGTCCATTAGTAGGATTACGTTTTGTTTTTAAATACTACCACTGTTAGTCGTTTAGGAAATTAATTCCATTGTGGAGATTAAACGTTCCTTTTTCGGAATATTTTCTGAAAATAATACTTTGAAATATGTTCAGACTTCTAATAATACTTTAAAATATGTTTAGATTATTTGTACGTAAGTACCAATGTCGTAGATTTTACGTAATATGAAAACGTAGGTACTGGGTATTATGACAACATTTGATTACACCTTTGATCATTTACGTAGTTAATTAACATTTGAACCTAAAGTTAAGTTTGACAGTTAGATAATTTTATGGGTTTTCATTAACTCCATCTAGGTAGACCTTTATTGCAAACCTGCACATAGATTTATAGAAGCATTCTAGTGATTAAATTGTGTATGAAATTTAGGTTTTAAGAAGATCTTATTTATAAAATAACTTAAAAAAATCCAATTGCCTAAGGTGGGAATCGAACCCACGGCGAAGTTTTAGGCGCGACTCTTAACGCTGGAAATTCTTTTGATAAATAGTAATTTTACAGTTAAAGTAATTAACTGTAGAAATTCCTCAAACGATTTAATTATCTTAAGAATAAACAAATGTTTGAAACACAACGACAATAGATTTTTATATTCTCGGTATATGAACATTTAAATTTTCTTATAACTTACTTTGTTAAATACGTAATTTTAATTGACTGACGCCTACTTAATTCTAAGTGCCACCACTTTAATTAAATGTCCTTTCAAAATTAAAAAAAACTTGCGCCTTCGTTCGTACACAAAAAAAGCCTTTTATTTCGTTACACAAGTCAGTTTCCTATGCAAATAATGTTATTAAAACCTAGACAATTTTTAAGTATCACAATATTTGTGTCTAGCCGTCATACCTGCAATTTTAGTAGTTGTTTTTGTGTAATCCGATAAAGTGAACGGTTCGTTCTCAACTTCACCTGTCATCGATCCCGGCACTTAAGTAATAAGATTAATTTACTTTACTCATTTTAATAAACATCGTTTTGGAACTGAAATATAAAACCAACGCTCTAAAAGTTTTTCGGAAGGTTTTCGTAGATTCGGACTTACAAAATTAACCAATTTGACATACCTATTACAACAAGTAAAAAATAAAACAGAAATCTCTATTATGACTAATGTTCTAACTAAACTAATTTGGGTAGTGAAAAAAAAAATAGATCGATAATTTGAATAAATTCTATAATTTAATTCAAATTCAATTCTATATGACTTATATTTTGTCCTATTTTTACGGAGATACTTATAATTTTTGTACTTAGCAAAACAAATAGATTTAGTGCTTCTACCAGAACATACTAGAGAAAGTTATCATACCAAAAAAAACTAACATCTGAAGTTACGCAACTCTGCCACACGAGCTCTTTTGACAAATTACAGTTTAACTGTTAATTTTACTTATTTATAGCTCGACATTTGTAGAATTCGACCGTAAAAGAATTTTAACAGCATGTCAGCGTTCGGAATTTATTATTTTATTACGTAGGCGCGTGCCATACGTCGTGAAAATTTACGATCGCTCAGATTTCGTGCTGTGGGTCCGCCTACTCGGTCATTACGGTTTTGGAAGAAACACAATGAACAGTTAAAAAACTATTAGTGGCCATGTCTACCGGGTTGACAACAAACGAAGAATTGGACCTTTATTTTGCACCAAATGGTGGTAATTTGGTCCACGAGTTGAGTTTACCGTTAGTGTTTTGAGTTTAAAAAGATTAAGTGATTTCTGGTTTTTAGATTAGCGTTACAATAATGCGTTCAAGTTTATGTATTGTTGTAAGTTATAAGCAAGTCTACGTTAGAAATATTTTCTTTCCATTCACAATACCGACGACAAATTCCAAATTAGGTAGGTACTATCATTAGTAAATATTTAGTACAATGACATTTTTACCTAAAAGTCTTATTGAATTTTATCACGGATTCGAATATAAAATCAATTCGAAGATCGAGTTCACGCCAGATACGGATGAATCTTAATATTGATAAAAAAACATACAACAATGTGAAATACACATTGAACTGCGAACATTAGCAACAGAAGGCAGACAAGCAGGCAATGTAAAATACATTCAAATCCCTCCCCAACCTATCTGGTCAACATGGAGAGTGCATGCGAAATCCTCAATTTCCCTCTGGTTTTGATGGTCTTTCTCCTGTTTGGAGACTAAACTACATCATGCTAATGATGATGATGATGAAAACACTGTCAAACATTATAACACTGTTAAAACATGTAGGCACTGTAATTGCCTACACTCTCTTATTGGCAAGCAAAGTTATTATGTCCAACCAATAAATCAGTGTCCACCCAGCTTGTCAAACACCTATGGTTTGTTTTGTAACAATTGACCCAGATCTGGTAGATTGCAGATAATCAGCCAGTTTAGGAGGAGCTGCATCTTAATATCACTCTAGTGTGAACAGTTTCGTAGTGAAACCATGATAGGAACTCTACCAATACATCTGACATCTTTGCGTTAATTCTACGACTTTTTCTTCTTTTTCTGTGAGTTTTCTCATTTCTTCTTCTGTCTGTCTTCTTGGGTTGTCTGATTTGCTGCTGAGAATTGGGATTTTAAAGAAAGATAAATTGAACAGTCCACTGCAGTAATAAAAAAAACTACTTATAGTTTCCGAGCCCAGAAGTACTTAACAATGTTCCTACACATAAATAAGGCCATCACACTTTTTTTAACTATACATATTGCATATGTAGTTATAAGGTTGATGGCCTCTTTTTTAACTTTATACATAGTTATAAGAATATTAAAGAAGTCTGCGTAACTACCAAACTTTCGTTGAAACTCCAGGGAAGTGAGTTCAGATTCGTATGATCTGTCACGTCATAAAATGTCAAAATCACCCCTCCCATGCCGATCCCATATCTCAGGCACTAACTGAGGTAAGCGTTAGTAGCAACAATTTAGTAGACCAATCATGCTAAGAGCGTTCGTTCGTTCGTTTCAGCCGAAAGACGTCCACTGCTGGACAAAGGCCTCCCCCAAGGATTTCCACAAAGACCGATCCTGCGCCGCTTGCATCCAGGTACCTCCCGCGACCTTCACCAGATCGTCAGTCCACCTATTGGGAGGCCTGCCCACGCTACGTCTTCCAGCTGGTGGTCGCCACTCAAGAACTTTCCTGCCCCAGCGGCCATCAGCTCTTCGAGCTATGTGCCCCGCCCACTGCCACTTGATTTTAGCGATTCTGCGTTAAGAGCGTATTGTCACTTTTGTGACACAGTCCCAGGTCAAGAACTACTAGTAACTTGCAACTAAATCTGTCATTTTGTACCGCGCTGTTTTAATTATAAGACAAATGTTTTCGCCAGATCAATTAGATAACATAAAATAAGAATGGCTATCATTTCGCGGCCATGACATAGTTTATGGTCGCGCTAATATAAATTGGAAATTTTGTTATTATAATATGACTGTAAAAAAAATTAAAATGAGTGAATGAAAGATTTAACAGTATAACGTTTACTATGCAATTAAAGATCTTTACTCAAATCATTGGATACCCTTAGTAGACAGGAGTATTCAGCACGAGGAAGCACTTAGCCTGCATCTTACTTTATGGAAAGAGATGATCAGGCCGAGTTTCACCTGGAATCCTCAACCACAGAGGAACTGGCTATCTTACCTCCAAATGCCGAAACACAACAGTACTCGTACTTTTAACCTTGTTGCAATGGAATGGAGGATTCCATTTACCTTTACTTAGGTAAATGGAAGGCTAGGCAGAAGGACTTAGGACAAATCCACCACCAAACAAACCGAGCAGACAATTTTGCCCCCAGTTTTCTGAGTCTAAGTCAATTAAATTCCCAGTTTCTATTGGCACGGAGTAAAGACCCGTCTTTCTGTTCACAAGTATTATCTTTATCAAGATTGTAATGACTTAGAAATATGTCGTAGTTATTCTTTAGTCTTTGCATATTAAGTAGACAGTTTAGATTGTCTGCAAAATAATTGATGTGGAAACGTAAGCTCCAATATACCAAGTCCAGTAACTTACTGGTAGGCATACAGGGTGTTTTAAGTATGGATCAAACAAAAAGGATTGATTCTACTGCTCAAATGCTACAATTCTCCCCAAGAGAAGGAAGTTAAAATCTTTAAAAAAAGGATTCAAACTTACGTAGTTTGATTCTTATGTAATCAATTAGAAATAATGTTGATAAATGTAAGCATCCATGGTTCAGCAGTGGGAGTCGGATTCCTCTGTCTTAGAGGTCCTGTATACGGTTTCTAGATGGGACCAATTTATTGTGTTTAGATGATTTTTGACGCCAGTGATTTTATTCAATACCATAGAAGAATAATAGGCAATTTTCAGATCATAAAAATTATAATTACTTTATTACTAGGAAAATCATAACCATCGTAATTTTCAGCCAACATAACTAAACCTTTAATTTTCATGCTTTTCTAACAAGGGTTATCATCGATTTGTTTCTCAATCAGATTCCCTTCGGTTTGTGAAAACATCGATTAAAAATTTAAGCCCGTGCCGTGTTGTAATCGATTCTAGGTCGATAAGTGATCGCCGATCTGTCGTAATAACTATTAATTAGTCGACAAAAAATCGGCACCGAGTCGTTTGCGGCATTTCACCAAGGCTTCATGGTGTACCGACGGCAAAAACGATTGCATAATTTAGTTTATAGAAAACGAGAGAGTGTAGTTTTACTTTGTTGATTGTTTAAACTTTTGAAGCCTTTGAAGTATGACGGTTTGGTTTAAGGAGAAAATGTTTGAGTCTTCTTGTCTGAAGTCGTTTGCCTCCTCTTTAAAAAATCTAATTTATCCATCTCTCTCTCACTATAAGTAAGATACTAGTATGAGCGACAAGGTTAGATAGAGCCGTAAATATTGATCCTCCGAAATAAAATAGACCCTCAGCCAGGGCTTGAAGGTTTGTCTAACTACCCAACAGTATTTTGTTGTAATAAGTTCACTTGTAGAACAAAAATTTAGGTATAATTGAATGTGCTATGGACTTCATAAGCTCTACAAAGTTCATATAGCTCGATAAAGTCAGTATGATTGTTAAAAAAAATACTTCGTAAGGGATTTTAGGGAGCTAGGACTTGTCTAGTGAATAACTAGGTACTATTCAGTCTTACTTTGTTATTTTTACAGCAATGATTTGGAATAAAGGATCAATTTTATTGCTTTGTTAGATTCATGTAAAGTTGTGAGGGGCAAGTGTGTTAAAAATGTACTTATAATATTATGATAACAAAAAGTAATTACTAAATCTGCTGACCATACATAGATGTAATTAAAGTAAATAGCGACAATTAGGTCGTAGGCTGCCCTAGCGTCAATGAGCGGCTTGAGTGATGGTTTATGACAAACATGTAACGCAATGAAAACTTTTAAGTTATTTACTAATTTTGTTTGAACATATTTAAGTATAACTGAAAGAATTGCTAAGGTGAAACCAGCTTAATTGCTTTGTAATAAAGCCTCTATTTACTCGTATTGACGAGCCCATTCTATGTCCACTGCCCACTATATGTTAATTTGGGTTACAAACAATAATACTGTTAAGTTTCAATAAAATCCGTTCGTAAGTTTTTGCGTGAAACAGTAATAAACATACCTATATCATGACGTCCTAACATACTTATAATAATATTAGTAGGATAGTAGGATTTATATTCTTAACTACCTACGAGTATTAATTTATATATTTCTAATTTATACAAGTGCTGCAAAATTCAACCGCCAAACGATTTAATACAATTCACTACCATATTTGAAACCGTTATTAGAACGTTTTCTGTGATTTAGTTTGTGATAAATTATTGTAACTGACTCACATTTGAACCAAATAAGTAATACCCATTCAGTCATACTTATTATTGTCCTACAAGGAATTCTGGATGTATGTAATAGTATGTATGTTTAAAAATACACACAATATTATGTCCAACCGACTTCAAACAAAGGAGGAGGTTCTCAATTCGACTGTATACAGGGTGTTAGGTAAATGGGTATATGAGCCGACACTAGCCCATGTTAACATGGTCATATAAATGGTATGGTGAAGTCAGAAAATTGATATCTTCATTTTAATTATTTTAATTTTCATACAAATCGGATTTAAAAAAAAAAATTGTATGAAAATTAAAAAAAATTAAATGATGATATCAAATTTCTGACTTCACCATACCATTTATATGACGATGTTAACATGGGCTAGTGTCGGCTCATATACCCATTTACCTAACACCCTGTATATATTAAAATTAAAAACTTCAATTTGAAAAATTGACAGTATCAAAACGTGTAAAAAGAAAAAGTTTTTAACTTTTTCTATTTCTTTTCTCTAATAAAACTTCTTTGTTCACAGATAACTCTGGGAAGAGTAATCGAAAATGGTCCCGTGACACTACCGTGGCTGTATGGTAAGTCTATAATAATTACAACACTTTATAGAGTCAGGAGTAATCCTAAAACAAAGCAACGGTACTCTGATGGTGTTATGAAACTGTTTCCAGCTCTTGTTCTTACCGCTGCAACTCCTGTACAACCAGGATCTTCCAGGTTTGTTTCAAGGGAAATTTAAACTGTCATTAGACCTGCAACAAAATTAACCAGTATTATAATGGAAAGAATTGGAGAGATTTGTTTCTAGTCGCTACGGTTAATAAAGGTCATAGCACACTTATCAACTCGGAAAGGGATCGCTGCGAGGCGAGGCGTTTACGTTACGGTGAGAAGAAGTGTGCGTTGCAGTACGGAGTTTCATACAAAGAATACTGACCGCCTCGAGTTGATACGGTTACGATCCGTTTCCGGGTAGATAAGTGTGCTTCGTCCTTAAACCTCCGACCACACTTATAATATTTTACTTCACATAAATCACATATTCAGTCTAATGATATTACCTAATCCATCCAATCCACAAGAGTCGTACAAAAATAAATGTTTATTTATATCACGTTGTGTATGGTCAGTGCTTGACAAAAACTGGCCTAGTGGCACACTCGAGTGCTAGATACAGGTTGTTCTACTTAATTGGATATAGAATGAATAATTAATATGACATCTTATGGTTAGTTAGATGACAGATAATGGAACAAAAAAAGAAGTTTGATCTTCGCGTTACTTATTATTTTTTCACAGGATTCTCTCAACACAATAATTTGGAAACAATAATGGCTTAACATCTACATAAGCTTCTTCTTTTTCTACAAAAATATCGACAACAATTGTCATTAAAAAAAAAGTCAATACTCCTACCGTTTTAATGACGTTTGTATACGATTTAGACAAAAACACTATCACAAAATTGTTAATATTCTTCTATAAACTAAGGTCTGCTAAACATCTATGAGTCCATTACTTTTTGTAAACTAATAACGTCATGAAAATAAGCGAAACAAATCATAACGTCATCTAACATGCCTGATCATTTAAAACTGAGTTGCAGCACCTAACTGTAAGCTGAACTATAACGATAATCGGTGTTTTTTGTGTGGAGTTTGACAGTGGAGGTTTTTGACGTTTCTTGAAGTTAAAGTAAGATGGTGTAACCCAGCCTACATCTTTTAATTCTGACGTAACACCATGAATAAGCAATACCACCATAATAGGACACGCTGTACATGACTCTATGGTCCATCGAGCGTCACGACTCAGCGGCTCTAGCGGTCTAAACCGACTCTATGTAGGTTATGGGGTTCAGTTTTAATTGAAAGGAAAACTGATAGTACAATACCATTTTGAATTTATATTAGAACTAGCTTTTAGCCACGGCTTTGCCCGCAAATTTTGTCTGTCACAGAAAAACTTTATTGCGCGCGTCCTTCAAAAACCCGAATAAAAACTATCATTTGTCCTTCCTTGGGACTCAAAAAAAATCAAATCAAAAATCAAAAATGTTTTATTCGTCAACAAACCAACTTTTACAAAAATTGTGGTGACATACCTAGTAAGTAAAAGTATACCTGTATCAGGTAGTCACCGCCCATTCAGACAGTGCTAGTTTTGGGTAAGTTTAACAAACAAAAAAAACAAAATGGTTATTAATTAGATTACAAACTTGAAGTAGAAGGTAAAGAAAAAATATAAGGTGAATTAGAAAATATGGTGTTTGTAAGTGTGTGTGTGTGTGTGTGTATGTATGCGTGTGTGCGTGTGTGTGTGTGTGTGTGTGTGTGTGTGTGTGTTATGTTGTATTATGTTAAGTTATGATAGAGAGTGATTTTACGTTTTTATATGCCTTTTTTAACTTTCAGGTATTTTGATAAATTTTATATATTATTTTTTAAAAGTGTTTCGGTATCCAAATAGCTAAGCGATTTTAACCAGAGTGTAAGTTTCTCTTTACAAGAGTGAGATGTAAGCGGATAAATGCTCAGTATTTTGTTAATTTTATTGTACAAGAAACCAGCTTGTCTAGTGAATTGCCTGCTAGCAAAGGCTGTTTTGGAAGGAATAGTAGGAGCAGCTTTGTCCTTTCTTCTTTTGTTATTAATTTTAGGGTCATAGTATATACTTTTATGTATTTTCAATATGGCAGCTAATATATATAGTTTTCTTATAGAAAGGAGATCTCCGTGTTTATAAAGTTCTTCAGTAGAATGTCTGAAAGGCAGAGAGTACATTACTTTAAGTAACCGTCTTTGCGTTCTTTCTACCTCCAGAAGTTTCGTTTTAGTTGAGCCCCCCCAAACTGAGATTCCATAGCAAAAAACTGATTGAGCTAGAGCTATATAGATTTTATTTATGAGGTCCTTAGTTGTGACATGCCTAAGCTTTTTAAAAATCCATGTTAGTTTTCTTATTCGATTCATTAGCATGTCCAAGTGTGAATGCCAAGATAGATGAGAATCTATAATAACGCCTAGATATCGAGTAGTGGAAACTCTCTCAATACAAAGACATGTACATGTGTTTTGTTGGGAACTGTCACAAATATGTAGTTTGATTTGAAAGTTTTCTTCCGGTTGTGTGCGTTTATTAGGTGTGAAGCAAATAAAATTACTTTTTTTAATGTTTAGTGTGAGTAGGTTTGAGTTTAACCATTTTTTTATAGTTGTAAGTCCTTCAACTGCTGTCCCTTGCACATCGTCCCATGATTTTCCAGTAAAGATAATGGCTGTATCATCAGCATAAGAAATTATTTTTGCATTTGGGATTTTCATGTTACATAGTTCATTGATGTACAGTAAAAATAGGGTTGGCCCTAGGACACTTCCCTGTGGGACACCAAAAGACGAGATTTCAACCAAGTCACTCACGTTATCTGCTATCTTAACTTGTTGTTTTCTGTCTTGAAGGTAACTAGTCAAAAGGGCCAAGGGGACACCTCTAATACCATATTTTTCAAGCCGGAGCACAAGGGTGGAGACCGAGATTGTGTCAAAGGCTTTTTTTAGATCTAAAAATACTCCAAGACATTTATTACCTTTGTCTACATGTTCGACTATTGATGACGTTAAAGTTAGAATAGCTTCTTCAGTTGATAGTTTCTGTCTAAATCCAAATTNCTATCTCTATACAAAAAATAAGTGTAATAGACAGACAGAAGAGCTACTTTCGCATTTATAATATTAGTAGGGATGTTGTTTTTTAATTACATCACGAAAGAATGAAGTGTAGTCAGTATTTTTTTTAATCCACTACGAGGAAGCTCTTGGCCTGTATCTCATCTGATGGTAAGTGATGATCAGGCCGAAGGTGGAAGCGAGCTTCACCCGGAATCCTCAACCACGGAGGAACTGGCTATCTTACATCTAACTGCCGGAACACAACAATGCTGTTAACATTGTTGTTATGGCGACAGACAAAGGTATCATGGTGGTAGCTAGCCAGGCGGACTTAGAATAAGCCCTAGCACTAACCAAACCGAACAGAAAAATCTGCCCCCACTGGGAATCGAACCCGGGACATCTGCGTCTCTCGTATTTGAATAATATATTTTATTCGTTGTTGTTTTTGTCCGTCCATTGGTTGGTGATTTTATCTCTTTTAACACGTTTTTATAATCTCAAGACATGTATAAAAAAGTGTTAATATCGGAAGTCTGTGATTCACGCTACACACAAATTTTAAAAACTATACACAACATGCTATGAACTATGTTGGAAAAAACCCTATACAGTCAGCGTCAAATATCTCGCACGTGACACTTAGGCTGGGTTGCACCATCTTACTTTGATTTTAATAAACGTCAAAAATGTGTCAAACTCCATACAAAATACACGGGTTATAGTTACGGTCAAAGTTAGGTGTTGTAAGGCCGGGTTCCCACTATGCCGGACCGGCATTTCTGCCGGAAACCGGACACCGGACAAGGGTGTTCACATTAGACCGGATCACCGGATCCGAAATCCGAGCCGAATGAAATGCGGGGAACACGGGCGCGCGGGGCGGGGAGGGAAGCACGGGCGCGGCGGGGTGGGCCGCAACTCGTTCACATTACTCCGGTCCGGTGATTTTGCCGGCATTTGGTAGCGACAAAACGCTCGGTAAAAATGCCGGGCTCGGCGAAAAAGCCGGATCCGGGATAATGTGAACAGCTTCATACAATTTGTACCGCCGCTAGGCCTTCCGGCGATTTTACCGGACCGGGAGATCTGCCGGTCCGGCATAGTGGGAACCCGGCCTAACTCAGCCTTAAAGTAGCCAAAAAGTTACAATAAAATTAGAATTGGTTAGGTTTAGGTTGTGTTATCAACTTTTTGGTCACTTTGGATGTCACGATCTATTTGATGCTAACAGTACTCCAATTTTTACAAACAAATAAAAGTAAAATAGTATGTACCAGTAAAAAAAAAACAAAGTATAAAGCTACAATGTCGTAAAAATACAAACTATAATTAAAATCATTTACAGAACAAGATAAAACCACCTGCCACACACGACGCTCTATAATCTGTGACTCTGTTTGCTATACTTTTAACTATAATTGCTTTTAACTGTGGTTATTAAGAGTAAATACCCGTCCAGTATAGTTTTATCTTAATTTGTTTCAGCCTTATTCAAAGACATTAAAATGAAGTCACGTATGAAATTCCGAAAAATCTTTTTTTAAACATGAAATACTTTAATGGGCGGGTGTTCTTTTTAACCGACTTCAAAAAAGGGAGGAGGTTCTAAATTCGGGTGTATTTTTGTATTATTTTGTATGTTACTGCAGAACTCCGTCAATTGTGAACCGATTTCCAATTTTATTTTTGTTAGACAGGGTATACTCCCGAGGTGGTCCCATTGTCTCCAAGTCAGGATCTGATGATGGGATCCTAGGGAAATCGAGGGCAACCCTAGAATTTTATAGGCACGTACATAATTTTTCATGATTTTTCTTAAATTATTCAAGTTTAGCTTAGCGATTAGGAGTTGGAGGATAGTTCTTTATTTATTTATTTATAGGTACAACAACAGAATAAATATAAAATTATAGGTACAAATAGACCTACAGTTGTTTTCTTTCATGTTTTTAAGGTGGGCTGACGTTTCAAGGTTTAACTAAAAAGGGAGAAATAAGTAAATTTTAACAAAAAAATAAAACCGACTTCAAAACATGCATAAAAAGTACAAAAATAATTACTTAAGGACGAAATAATATATGTATGTATACCATGCTTGACACTTTTGGAGTCGGTGCCGGCGGTGGCAAACGTCATACGTTTCATAATCTTGGCATCGACTTCAAAAACTGTTTCTTCGAGTGTTTAATTTTTATTAGTGATGGGGTTAGTTAGTTATGTGATGTGTTGTACGAGTATGTGACCGAAAGTCATGCAAGCAAAGTCGGTTACAGAAGTAGTGCTCATTAATCCACTTTGCAGAACCAATGACAGCCACCGTTAATGTCCAGAAAGTATTTGCAGCAAAAATCTACACTATTCTACGGGATGCTCGCATGAATGAAGCTCGTAATTAAGTGCATAATCGATGCAATTTAATGCTAATTAAAGGCCATGATAGTCTCTAATTAGTGCTTAATTCCGAGGCAGGTCTATGTCAGAATGCTTCCGATCTGGCATCTTTAGTGAGAGATGGCAAAAATGTAGAGTTTGACAGATAGAGTTTTATTGAAGCGTAATGATCCAGCTTGAACTACTCGATGGACTGACGACCTCAAGAAGACGATTTGCTGTCGCTGGATGAAAACACCGCGTCTTCTTTGTCTTACATTCACCCAGCAGTGGGTTGTAAAATTATAATCTGAATTCTGGCTTTCTTCAAATATCGACCATAATCGAATTACCCTATATATTATTTTTTATTCAAATCAAATCAAAATAATTTATTCAATTTAGACCACAAGTGGCACTTATGAACGTCAAAATGTAAATAATAAAAAAAGAAAAGGTAGCCCTTATGGGGCACTTTACACGTCTCCTTATCTCCTTACCTTATTCTTGAAACGATTTTTTTTATCACGAGACGTTGATCATCATTAATTAATCTTAAACCAATTTGAATTTATTTCGTAAAGAATATTGTGTCAATTTGTAAACTGTAGATCTAGATTTGCCCATTAAAATGTGATTTTACAACATTCCATGCAACAATGTGGAAGAGATACGGTATATTGATTTTATTATGTTCACCTTCATAAAATAAGCAGTAAAAATTTTAATAACTTCACTCGTAAAATTCGTCAAACAAGCAATACCAATTAAATTTATCTTTATCGACATCTTAAATATTATTGGAGTATTTTAATAAGGGCATGAATTATATTGGTGTTGTAGTTAAAAAAATAGTGCAAATGGGATATAAAATGCGGTTTTTAGCAAAAGTGCGCAAAGAATTAACGCAATTTGTTGTAACAGTTTTGTCTAAAGCTGAGTGATCTAAGCCTAACTTTAACCGTAACTTAACGATAACCGGTGTTTTTGTAATGGAGATTGACAGATTTTTGACGTTTGTTAAAGTTGAAAGTAATCCAGCAATCCAGCCTAAACCTGTCAATTTTCAACAAGCAACTACTATCTAGTTGTCACTTGTTTTTAATTAACTATTGACAATTTAAGGACTCAGTGGGTTATGTAAGGTTTGTGTAAAGTCCATGACTCTAGGTATAATTAGAATACAAAAGAACAAAACCTCCTCCTTTTTTGAAGTCGGTTAAACATCGTTTTTGGCACAAAATTAAAATAAGCAACAAAATAAAACAAAGTGACAAAAAGGTCCCAAACCCAACATGACCCCAGCGGTAATCGAACCGGCAACCGTAAGTGACGTTTGGTATCCACCACGCCATGCGTCCGCTATAAACAATCTATGGACTAAGTGCTAATTAATATCGATAGTCCACATTAGATTTAATGACAGGATACACTCTCTTCCTAGTCGCAGATTAATCAGCCACATAAATTACTGCTCTATTTTCTAGTCGTTAATTTCTAGTTAGTATTCTACGAGTAGTAGCTCATCTGAAAGTTAGAAGAAATTAGAAACAAAGAAGCTCAAGCTACATAGTACATTATTTTAAATGATTTTTTTAATTAGTCGTATTTAAGTCGTTGACTGCCGAGACACTAGACACAATAGACATTTTATTTTTCGAGGCCCACCGATGAGCCGCGTGGCGTCCAAAGTTACTATTAAAACAACATTTATGAAACGTTTGGTCATTTCAGCACAACGAAATTTGTATTCGTTTGACGGTGAAAAACTTTCACTACGTTTCAGTTTCATAAAAAAGAGATGCTAAGCTTTTTTTAATACATATTACTTTTATTGAGTCTTAGTCAGAAAACACTATGAATATTTTGAAGACTAGTGTATAAAATTAAATCATCGAAAGGTAAAAAAAGATCATGGGAATGATATATTAGATATTAGATAAATGTTTGACATTGTAATCAAAATACGTATTTTAGAATTGCAAAATAGTACCTACCTATTTTAACTAAATTAGATCTACTACTACCTTGATGTGATGTAGTCTATCCTTGCAATCTCGAAGCGTGAAAAGTAGCACAGATAATTATGCCGTGGACTGTACCAACATCCTGTAACTTAATTATATTACGATAACAGTGTAATTACGCCCGTTAAGTTCGTCAGTTAAATCCTGGTTAGTTAAACCGATGCTTATCTTCTTAATCGACGATTAGTCGCGCGGACTGTAAACGTGTTAACTGTATATTGTGGAAACTTGCTTTTGGCTTTTTTATATCTTTTAATAGGAAAATCTTAAACTTAAGAGCGTTGTAGCAAAAAGTTGGCGTTCGAATTTTAGGTTTTTATTGCTTGACGTCGCGTAGTGAGTGCGCAAACTACATTTATCTGTACAATTTCAACGCTGCGTCGACTAAACGATCTTAATCCTTAGTTGTATCGTACCTAAGACAGTACATCATACATAATAATAAAGAAATAATGTATAATTTACCTATTTGATTTTTTCTCAGATCAGACTTTTAGCAAAATCAAGTTACGTAATTAATGTATTTTTTACACTAGTAAATCCCGCGACAAGTTTTTAATCTTTAAATTGAGTAAAGTAATAAGTTGATGGGTTTGAAAGAATTTATGTTTCATTTTATTCTTTTTACAGCATCAAAAGCTTGTTTATGAAAAATATTTACTATTTAAATTTTACTTTTGACTTTTTAGTTTTTATGATAATACAAATAAGGATGACGAAAATAATTGATAATTGATCTCACTCGAATATTTCTTATAGTAGGTATACAAGATGTCGAACAAATGGTTACTTACTGAAAAAGTGCTTCATGAGACCTAGCAAACGGCATCAATAATATATTTCCAGGTTTCATACATTTAATACAGTTACAAACAAACACGAAATCAATGGTTTCTGAGAATTCTGAGTGACTTAATGCCGTCCCCTTTATCTGTTTATTTACTATTTATTAATTAGTATCTCTTGATGATATTGTAGCAAGTTAAACCTAAAATCATGTTTTCCGTAAATAATTTAAATAAGAATGCAATTTACGAGTTTGTTGTTTATTATATATTACTCAATTAAAAATTCAAATTTAAAAAATTAACACTTCTAATACGGTAGGTATGGCTGGCGGCATNAAATTATTATCTAAACGTTAATAATAAATATTTAGTTTTTGTAAATCTAAACAAGTCAGGAAATCAAAGATGTAAATACTGATATCATTGTGATTTTATAGAATTTATTATTATAAACCACGGTCGTATAATGCTAAAAAATCAGAGGTAACTTTAAGATTTTTATCCATAGAGCAAAATTTATCTAATCGTGTTTTTAAACAGTTATCCCATTAGGTACACATGCGTTCTGTAATACAAACCCATCAAAAACAATACTTCTCAAAAAACCAAGTCTCACTACTCAGTT
Source organism: Ostrinia furnacalis (assembly GCF_004193835.3). Lineage (NCBI taxonomy): Eukaryota > Metazoa > Arthropoda > Insecta > Lepidoptera > Crambidae > Ostrinia > Ostrinia furnacalis. The sequence continues at coordinate 132,434 of NW_021135018.1, forward strand.
GTTCTACGGTAAAAAGTTGTGAGATCCATGTAATACCAAGTCCAGTCCAGGAAATCATTAACGTTTTACATAAATATATTGACTTGGCTTGGTTTACATAAATAATCGGTAAATTAAATTATTCAGTGCGAAATGAAACGAAATTTTGCATGCCTGTGTAGACATGCAAAATTTCAGCTCAATGGGAAAACGAGAAGTAAGTAAATTTTAAGTTGCAAGATTTTACAACTCCAGATGTCAAAGAAAATAAAAGCTTGTAGATAGCTTTACAAAGAAAAGAAAGATTTATGAAGATAATAAAAAGTACTGTCTACGATACATTTGCTAGGCCGTGTTGCACCGTCTTACTTTAACATTGACATCAAAATTTTGGATGTCAAAAATCTGTCTAACATAAAACACCGGTTATTGTCAGTTAGGGTCAAAGTTAGGTGGTGCATCTCAGCCTTAGTGTATTTTAATTAAATTTAATACAAATAAGGATGACGAAAATAATCGATAAGTGATCTCACTCGAATATTTCTTATAGTAGGTATACAAGATGTCGAACAAATGGTTACTTACTGAAAAAGTGCTTCATGAGACCTAGCAAACGGCATCAATAATATGTTTAAGAACGAACTGAATCTATTCAAAAAACCTATATTTCCAGCTTTCATACATTTAATACAGTTACAAACAAACACGAAATCAATGGTTTCTGAGAATTCTGAGTGCCTTAATGCCGTCCCCTTTATCTGTTTATTTAGTATTTATTAATTAGTATCTCTTGATGATATTGTAGCAAGTTAAACCTAAAATCATGTTTTCCGTAAATAATTTAAATAAGAATGCAATTTACGAGTTTGTTGTTTGATTATTATATATTACTCAATTAAAAATTTAAATTTAAAAAATTAACACTTCTAATATGGTAGGTATGGCTGGCGGCATACATTTAGTATGAAATTCGGAAACATTGAATTTTCGCATAGATCCAGTTTATTCTTTGACCTATTTATTGTTATTGTTTTAAAGAGCTCATGAAGCACTTACAGGAACAGTAAACAGTTTCTCGATATCTTGTATAATTAAAAATCAAGTGAAATCACTTATCGTTTCCACCCTGTACCTATACTTTTAAAAATAAACTCATTTTATACGTTCATTTGTATAAGTATCTACAATACAAATACCTAACCAACTTAGTTGACGTTTTATAAAACTATTTGTCTAAGTGTCATCGAGCGACCGCTGGTGGATTTGCCATTTACCTGACCTACCCCTTTATTACTAAACGTTTAATATCAGATGAATAGTTACGCACCAATTTCTTTCATTCAGTCGTCAGTAATTGAACTTTCGGAAAAACATGACGAAGCGTTGTGTGACCATACAGACGCTATTCAACTTTTATTAGTAAGGAAGAGTATATTTTATGTTGGTAGAAACACAATAGCATAGACTAATGTTTTGACACCCTGTTAAAATTTTTATTAGTCATTTATTTTTTCCTGACCAAACAAATACCATAATAATATATTTTATCTATTCTACCCATATTCTGTAAGTAAAATAATAAAAACTTTGAAAAGAAAGAAATTTCAAGTCCGATTTACCTAAACAAATAAATTAAAAATACTTGCGGATCAAAAGTACTCAATCATACTACAATTTACGAAAAAATCACGCGTGACGCATATACGTCAGTGGGCAGTCAACTGACATAGACCCGGCGTCTACGAGTGCCAAAGCACGACTGATTTATGCCATTTGATGCACCCGATTTTATAGTATTTTCAAATTAATTTTTCATTTGAAGATTGAAGATAGATATTTTTTCTTTTTTACACAATAATAGTACTATGTTTCTTCTTAAGTATAAAGTAGTTTATGTTGCTAAATGACTTTTAGATTATGAGATGTGACCTGTTTTCTTGCACTAATTTTCTCGAATTTTGACTATCTTAGACATGATAAAAATGCATTTTAATGAATTAAACATGAAAATTTTCTCAATACACTTTCTTCTTCAGGGTATGCTTATTCTAATGAATACATTCTATCTTCTTACTTAGAAATAAATTTGTTGTAATATTAGTTCAAAGTTGTGCCTTCGCGAGTTACCTGGAAATCGGGCTTTCGAAATTCGCTGTTTTCGTAGGCAAAAATCCAATTTGAACGATATTTGGTCAATAGACATTCCGTAAAAACGTATGATAATTACGATGATATAAGTATATATATATAAGTATATATATAACAATAAATTATATGACTAAAATCATTTCGAAATCTGCCAAATTCTCGATTTCTGCATGAAAAATGTGACAACGCTCTTAATGTAAACTAAGTTTTAATACGTATAAATGTATTTCTCTACTTTTATTCTATTTTTCAACTTTGGCATGTCAAATTCGTCTTAAAATTCCTCTTAATATGACAGATGTCAAAATGTCAATAACAATGCTGACGCTATGATAGGTCTTCCATTAAAGAATTGACCCATATTATAAAAGTAATAATTTACCTAATTACTATCTTCATTAAAAACAAAACGTACTTTGTTGTTTATACAAAATGGTGATAAATATAACGGTCCATCGATTTCCTTATCCATACGATAAAACCTTAATTAAAGGGACATCTGCTGATCAAAATATGACCTCGAACGGGAAGAAACTGGCTCACAAAGGTCAGGTTGGCAGATGAAACGGACTTGTTATACTTTTTAACATGAGACAAAGGAATTTAAGCACTTAATAGAGCATCAGAAGGAATGTGACGAATTTTGTATGACTAATTCTGGGTGGCACCATCTTACTTTAACTCAGACAATTAACGGCAAAAATCTGTCAAACTCCATACAAAAAGCACCAGTTATTATTATAGTTACGGTCAAAGTTAGGTAGTGCAACTGAGCCTAATATTTTTTTATCCACTATGAGGAAGCTCTTGGCCTGTATCTCACCTGATGGTAAGTGATGATCAGGCCGAAGGTGGAAGCGAGCTTCACCCGGAATCCTCAACCACGGAGGAACTGGCTATCTTACCTCTAACTGCCGGAACATAATAATGCTGTTACATTGTGGTTATGGCGACAGACTTAGGTAAGATGGTAGTAGCTAGCCAGGCGGACTTAGCACAAGCCCTACCACCAAACAAACCGAACAAAAAAATCTGCCCCCACTAGGTATCGAACCCGGGACCTCTGCGTCTGAAGCAGGTGGTCTTACCACTAGACCACAGAGGCGGTAGATAACAATTTTACTGTCACTATCTAGTTCGAACTCCTCTTAAGTTCTTCTTATTGATTTCGTTGCGGGTCCAATGACAGTTTAACTTTTCCTCGGAACAAACTTGCCATTCACTGTGTTTTTATTGGCGGTCAAGCAAGGAGTTGCAGCGGTGGGAACGAGAGGTGAGAATTGTCCAGTTTGTCATAATCTACTAAGAAATGTGATTCTAAAATGTACGAAGGCGGCAGATTAAGCTAAACGCTGTAGCATCTTAATATTGTTTTAATAAGTTCCATTTTGAACCAAAAATTTACACAATTTGCTGCCTATTGCAAAATTATTGGACTATTGACGTCAGCAATATCCAAAGGCACTATTACTTGTCTGAACGATTCATTTTAACCATGAAAGTCCAATTAGGTAATTTTCAATTAACTAGAGATCAACAAATAGTGAGCTACAGTAATTGAATAGGCTAGTTAGTGACGTCATTGGTCAGTAGGTATTCTAGTACAAACCTATGAGGGAATCGCGTTTCCAGTTCATTAAAAGTAGGTATGCCAATTTATTTGCGGTTTATCTTCCAAAGCACAAAACTAAGAAAATCAGTATTATACCACTAAATTACATAGGTACAAACATGCATACCTACGTTTTAATGGTATGTTATGTCGTGTAAACGTCTGACTCCGAATACATTACTAGCATTTGCCCTCTGCGAGATTCGTACCCGGGACCACACCTGGCGCTGTAATCAATCAAACCAGACGGCCTTGGGTATGTCGTCATTTTCTACAGGTTCATGTTACGAGGCCTTGGCCCATATTAATATTATTCTACTACGTATCTTTAAGTAGAAGCACACAACATTTACAAAAATGTAAGCTCTACACAAGAATTCCAGATGAAGTTCGCTTCGATTCGCTTCTTGATCATCATTTTCCATCAGGTGAGATGTAGGCTAAAAGCTTCCTCGTTGTGGATAAAAAAACATGTTTAACTTTAAAACGGTCTATTTATATCAATAGATTCATCATCATCAAGTCATTAGTTTTCACTGCAGGAGCACGACTCTAGTTTCCAAAGGCCATTGAGGATTTGGCCTACACTCCCCACGCCGGCCACATGGATTGGGGGTTGGGGAGGCCTCATGTCTGATATTAGTCTCTTTCTACGACATCCATTAAGAGTGGGATTGGTCCTATTCTTCTTCTTCTTCGTCGCTACACTTATGCCGTATTTCGTGGTCGTCACACCAGGTTTGGTGGCAAGCTTCACAATCCGTCGCCATTTCTCCCGCATTGCAAAGTTTCTTGTACACTCGTGGAGTGAACCGTTGTGTGCGGTTTTGACCTGCCGTGCCATGTGGTCTTATTCTGCTCTATCGGAATCACACAGCTAGTTTCGTGTCGTAGAGATTTTGAAGATTGGTGATTATCCCACATATTTCTGACTTTTTTACCTACTTCTGATTCTGATTTTATACTCTATGATTTGGAAATGGGTATTCGTGTTTCATACTGCATTAATACAAAACTAACGACTAACGATACCATCAAGTACATAGTTTTGTGATAAAATTGCATGTTCAAACACGATTTAGTTCATATTTCTGAGTAAAAAATACTGCATTTCATGTCGGTGCACAGCAATTTTAAAAAATTGGTCATTTTCCCTGCATTTTTGCAGGATAGCGTGTTGTAGTTTGGTTTCGATTCAGGTTTATGTGGTAATTACTGTAGTGTTAGTTTACGAAAATTATTTATTATACTGGCAGCTTTTCCAACACTATTGTTCTTTTTTGTTTAAAACAAAAAACAAAAACTTGTGCTAAATTGAATAATTGTCTATAAAAATCCTGCCTAAAGGTTTGGTGAGTGTCTCAGTTTAGTTTGAACGGAAAATAACATAATATTACAATTAAAATGTACCTTAAAGTAAAAAAAAACACAATTAATTCGCTCTAATTGCGATCAACATCATAATCTTTTATCATCAGTGTGAGAATCACATTGCATGTCACATGCACATTAAATTAGTATATCTTAATGCGTTGCAATTAAATATTTTTTCCCATGGCAGCGTTACTAATCATGGCGATGTGACATTCGAAAATGGGCGTTATGACATTTTAGACTATCGTTCATAACGAGTACTTAGTTGAATTACCTAATACAAAGTTAAAAATCTAAAATCAAAATCAGATGCACTTTTCTGTTTCCCTGTTCGTTTTTCCTTTTGTAATTTTAATTTCCTTATGATGCCTGGCCTACCAAGTGGCAGATGATCCACATGCATATAAATAAGTTAAGGCACATTGTGAGAAAAATGACCAAAGTTGCAATCACTACCTCCTACGGATCAAAATAGCAGTAGTGTCATTTAGGTACTCGTAAATGCCATAATAAATGAAATTGTAAATCCAAAAACGCTTGTTATTCCTACTCATCAGTTAAGAATTAAACCTATTCAAGCATTTCATAGACACACTCGTATAGACTGAAATAAAAACACATTTCATTTGAATACTAGGACCTATTTTCCAACAAAAATATAGCTGTATTGATGGCACATGTCTATGCGCTGTAGACTCTTATGCAGTTAAAATAGGGCTTGTTTTGCAACAAAAATGACGTATTCTGTGCTATCCAATGTTACCTGACTCAGCAAAACAAAGCAAAAGGTCGGTCTGATTCACGAAAATGAAAACAATGGCGAAGGGCATTTAGGTCAGCCCGTTTTATGGGGTCGCACACACCCCTGCGTTGATAGCGCCCAGATTTTAACACGCGAAAACAACATTACAGATCAAATAGAAAAGTCGGACTATTTCGAACAAACTTATCGCTCATGCAAAGATTTATACGAGTGCTTATAATAAAAAAAATGCTTTCGGTGTTCAAGTTTTCCTTTTTGTTTTTCGTCGGGAATTGCATTAAATATTTCCTACCACAGATCAAAATCAAAAATATTTATTCAGTTTAGACCACAAGTGGCACTTATGAACGTCAAAATATTATTATAAAAATAATAAAAAATAAAAAGAAAAGGTAGCCCCCTTATGTATTAAGGATGTTTTGCAGGCATCGTTGATCTGAACCTGATGTTAAGTGAGATGCAGACTAAGGTACCCAGTAAATGCCTGTTCACTTTCGCCTTGAAAATCAATAATACTTATTTGTCATAAGATCCTTTTACCTGATTGCGCCAGTAGGAGGGTTATTAAATATTGATACTATGTTACAACATAGATAAGAAAAAATCACGTAATGCTTTGTAGCAGAACTTGTGCACAAAGTCATAGACAACTTTAACCCATATATGCCCAGAACTATTTAGGTCCCCGATTTTTATGTAATTTGACATATTTACTCTATATAGGCCCATAATCATGAACCACGATGAGTTTTTGGATTTCAGGATTTGGAACTACTTTTTTTTCAGTCGGTCGAAAACGACCGCCTGGGCATATATGAGACTAGAATGTAGATGTTCATAGTATAAAGTGTTTTCAAATAAAAGTCGTATTTATTATAGAATCAGTTTTCAAATTTGAACAGAATATAGCAAATAGTGTATAATAATCATATTTGGTTTATTTAGGAACTTGAATAATAATACAGTTAGTACAATTTAGGCTGCAAAACATTTGCCATGGAGATTTACACCACACTTCTGCATTTCTTCACAGTTATGTGTTTGCATACTGCACAATTTCTACGAATCTGACTGGTGAGGATCAATCAAATGCTCAGCACCATAATATCGCCTTACACTTAGTGGTATATTAGACGGCACTGGGCGTGTTGAAGGTAAACTGAGTTCAAGGAGATACATATTTTGGAAGCAAATTTCTAGCAATTTATTTTCGAAACTCCAGATTTATTATTGACGGTGACACCATCAACCATATCAAAAACATTAGAACCATTTTTTTCCTTCCCATCAATAACTTTGCCATAATAGTGAGATCACTTGGAGCATCTGTAGACACTTTGAAGTTTCGAAGGTAAATTGCTAGAAATTCGCTTCTTACAAATGGTGCAAGAAATGGATTTTTTCCTGGCGGCTTGGTGACTGGGATTGAACCGCCACCGGTGCAGACGGAGACGATGGTGAATTGTCTGCACGTGAAAAAAGAGGTTGTCCGGCTTGCAGAAATTTATATAAGTTACCGTTCCTTGTGTGAAATTAGAAAATGTAAATAAAACAGCTCCCTCTCAATTGACACGATTTATTTTTATCACGTATGCTCGTATATAGTTAACAATTACGATATTATAATAACTACTGTAATAGTGCCAATCTCAAGGGATTCAGGGTCGTTAATTAGGTTCGGTTTGGTGAATATTATTGCCACTACAAATTTCTTAAAACTCAGCCTAAATATTAAAAGACTCTAATAGTTAAGATAACTGCACGATGTCAGGTCGGAAAGACTCCTACTTGAAGGATGGAAAAGTGGGTACCTTGGAAGCCATGCGGTTATAAGCCGTTACCCTGAACGTTCCTCTCTTCTTCCGGGGTCCAACGGGTCTCGCACACTTTTAGGCTCCAAGCAGCGTCCTCCACGGCCTCAAGCGCGCAGTGCCAGATGAAGCTCTTGTATCTCTTCGACAGGTAAGCGTTCAAACTCTTGCAGAGACAGAGGTTTGATGACAAGGAGGAAATGCGAAGAGATCAGCAGTTTAGAAAGGACAAATATTTGATACGAAATGAAGAGAAATTAAAATATATGAAATATCAACATGTAAAATATGAAATTTATGAAATATAAAATTTGAAATACGAAATTTGAAATTTAAACTTTGAAATTGTTTAAACTACAAAATATTGTGAAATCCCGCATCTGAAACGAAAAATACGAGTGTCAGAATCACAAGTGGAACGTGGCATTAGGTTATGAAAAAAACCGCAATGGGGAACAAATACTTACGAAGGCTGTTCACTAATTTGAGCTTCGCTCGCAGCCCTCAGCAACCCAATACCCTCATCCGAATATAATTTAGGGAATTTCTGAAAGAAACCATCACATAAAATACCACGTACTGGAATACGAAAAATATCAATCACGAAAAATAAATAAATTCTCCGACGGGAACTTACCTCATGTGTGATTATTTTAAATTATATTATGAAATTATCGTGGATGCATTCTGCAACACACGATTTAAAACACAGGGGATTACATCCCCGAAAATAATAAAATTGCGGTTGCGCACGATCGACAAATTCCTAAGTGATTTGACAGCTCCACTGACAGCCGCTCTGTCATAGACATCGCGATACGTTTCGTTTCGCCGTTTGAAAAAGTAAATACTAATAAAAACCATGAATCTCCTGAACACTGAAAATATTCTATTAAAAAATAGAATAATCAAAACAAAAACATTAGGAAATGTTTCAATAAAATATATTTGAATTGACCGAGCAAAAAGCGCCATCTATTGCAAATTAATTCAAAATCACGCCAATAGATGTCGCCAGTGGTATCCTAAATCCAAATATCGAGAAGAAATATCAATTTGTGAAAACAGCCAAAACTGCAACGCTACAATGGATCTCCTCGAACTCAGCCTGGACCTTCAACACGCCCAGTGCCCTCTAATATACCTCTAAAAGGCTGTATGGTGCTGAGCATTTGATCCTCACCAGTCAGAATCGTAGAAATTATGCTTTATGCAAAAACAAAGTGTTTTGCAGAATTTCGTGCCTAAATAATTGTACTAAGTGTGTAATTATTCAAGGTCCTAAATTAACCAAATAACATTATTTTACACTATTTGCTATAATTTTATGAAATTATAAACTAATTATATAATAAACACGACTTTTATTTGAAATACTTTATACTATAAAAATCTACATTCTGGTCTCATATATGCCCATGCGGTCGTTTTCGACCAACAGAACTTTTTCAAAAAATAACAAAGCACATGTTTATATTTTCACAACACTTCTTAGTTTTTTACCTTGGAAATATATTCATTTCAATATTTCAATCGCAATAATCGTTTAAAACAGAATACATAAAATAATATTTACATTTTTGTAAGACTGGGTGCACTAATTTCAACAACAAAAAAATCAGTGAAATTCAATTTCAAATTCGAAAAAAAGTGGCGGCGAATGATCTTAGTAACTGTTATATTTGATTAGGAAGTTCTTTCAACATTATATTTATAGCGCTAAAACAGAAAACAAACGTACAGTTTTTTTGTAATTGGCATCGCAAGAGAACATGTACTATTGGGTCGTTTTCGTGCCTCTGGGCATATATGGGTTAAAAAAATCTACGAACCATTTCGACAAAGTATCCAAACTTACAACTGATCTTTTTGGGCTGTGTCGTATGATCGTATCCAAAAATTAAAAAATACCTCTTTTAATTCCGGTCAGTAATCAATGAAGAGTAGTAATCAAATACAAGCACTCCTTATCATTATAGGTACTAATAAAGGACCAAGGGTTTTTTCCGCCGCGTTACATTGTAACAAAGTGGTGGTTACTACAGATTCCATTGCTGGATTAATCCATCAAGGTTTAAATACCGATTATTCTATATGTAGGTATGTATGTACAGTTGATAGCACAAGCTTATACATTTTTGTAGCAAAGTAACACCTGTTACAACTGGGTAAAATGATACAGTTATACATAATAGGAACCTACGTTAATGCTTTGTATGCTGTTATGTGTATAATAACTCATTTATTATAGGAAAAGAGACTTTACTGAACACTCTATGTTATTACCTAGTCAGTAAATTATTCCAAAATGTATTTTTTTTTACTTAAAGAGACCTGAGTTGACAAGCTTATGGTCATCAAGTGTCAATTGAATATTATGTAACCTTACGCTAAGTATCACAAACACCTTTAATATCAAGGAATTGAACCCTATCTAATTTTCTCCACACCTACGAAAATTTCTAGACATAATTCTAGGCTAAACAAACTGAACTTTGACTGAAACATAAACATCCTAAGTAAACACTCGAAAGGAAAGCTACAATAAAGCTCGATCGGGACTTTAAGCTCGCCTTTCAACTTAAATGTCACGATGCGTCGATTGTAAAGCTTTGTGCATATGTTACTGTAAAAGCTCGAATTGCAGTAAATCCTAAGATATTCCAGTAAAACCTAAGATCTACCAATTTCTAATGGTAAATGTCCCAAAAGGTTTGCGATTCGAACTCTTACCACCATTTCGTTGGTAATTCTTAGGATTTACATTAATGGCACGGTAAATGTTGAAAAACAAAACATGTCATAACGTGCTCAGCGCATCTCATCATCATCATCATCATCAGAAATTACTTCAATTGGAAAAAATCGGATCTATCTTAATAATGAAGTTGCCCTCTTTGTATTTCTAGTTGCTCACTTAGTAATGTAGTCGCACGGACAGAATTTTAATATCTAAAATGGATTAAACATAACCCACTTTTTGTAAGCTCGTTCTGCATTTGATTATATTAATCAATATTCGTCGTTAGTTAAGTTAATTTTTCGGTTACTCAAATTCATACCGCTCAAGTTATTAAAACAGTAAGTATGCCATCATCAGTCGCTAAGTTATTTTTTAGTCGATCGTGTTATAATTCCCCATAAAGAATTAGTCATTGTTTTACTCCTAAAACCAACATCTACCAGCTGGCAGAGGTAAAACCTAGCATATACTGAATTCGAATGGTAAAAGCTCGAAAAAATCGTCGTATTTTCAGAAATACTTACATTTACCAACTCACGTCGGTAAATCCTAAGACTTACACTTAAATCTTAAGATTAACCGTAGTTCGAGCTTTTACAGTAACACATACATCTTTATGTAGTTATAGGCCTAGCTAGGGTTGCCAGGCGTCCGGCTTTAGCCGGACATGTTTGGCTTTTTAGGGACTTGTCCGGCCAAATATTGCCTTGTCCGGCCTGTCCGGCTTTTGTTAGGCTTTTTATTTGGTTGCCGCGCCAGGCGAAAGTCGAGCCACAGAATCATAATTATGTAGCGCACGCATCAGGATGTCGGTTAGCAACCGATGATGATAGTAGGTACTCAGTCATGACCTGACACTAATTAAACCCCCCCCCCCCCGTCACATGTCCGGCTTTTAGGGTGTCCGGCCAAATGAAGCACGAAGTCCGGCTTTTGTGATTTTGGACCTGGCAACCCTAGGCCTAGCGCTTAACTGAGTCAGCGCCTGAGGTAAGGGAGCGGCACGGGAGGGTGGTTTTGAAACGTCAAAGGTCAGCGAGACTTCAGTACGGCTAGCACGAAAAACTTTCGAGTTCAAAACTACAACAGCGCCCTTGTGAACGTGTCGTAAAGTGAGCTTAGTATGAGATGTGGTTGCACGAAACTTATTTTGAGAATCAAAATTGTCACGTTATCGTTTAATTCTAAGATTGAGTATCGAATTCGCAAACGATTCGAAGACGAAAGTTGTTCATGCTAGAGGTACAGATCTCCGTCATATTTGTATGCTTTGTCACGTCATAATTATGTCAATGTCACCCCTCCCTTTTTGAACTTAGGTAAACCACTATTAACCACAATAAATAGTCTGGTAGTATTAATATTTCATAGATAGACTCATCAACTATTTGACAGGAAATAATGTTATAACAATTTATAAGTGCTAGACATATTTGTGCTTACTTTGAAAATCTATGTAAACATTACATAAAAAACTTACCTACACGTACGTAATATAAGTTGCTTTTATAAACGAAGCCACAAGGACTGATCGATGATGATTAAAACCTCGTTATTTCCCATGAAAACGTTAACAGCAACACAATTTCCTTAATTATTTGGTATTTGTCCGATTTCTTTTGTGTCCTTTCCAAACATTTAAATTGGTCTAATCAGTGTGCACTAACCCTAATGTTTATAGAGTAGTATACTTACGTAATGTTTTTTTAACAGCCTTATCGGTTGCCATGGTAACCAAGCATCAACAGTTCAACGGTGTTGAATACTAGACTTTACGGCTAGGGATTATGGTTTATTTTAAGTGGTATAGCAAACGAAATCCATTATTTTCGTGGACGATAATAATCGAGTAGAATTTTAAATGCAAGGACTTTTAGGGACGTGTGATTAGGATTGTTAACGATACCTATTGGGGTCTATTCTGATATGTTAAGAATTTTAGTTTTTTCTTTAGCTTAGGCGCAGACTACCTACTTTTAGTTAGCCGATAGTTGGATCGGGCTGTTAATCAGTATGGACAATAAGGACATGTATGAAAAAGCGCACATTACACCGATTTGATATCGGCCGATTCTTCATAGAAATAAGAAACTAAAAATCGGAGGTCTGCGCCTAGGCTTAGGGTTGACTGAAAAACAATATATGAATAAAAAATAATACCTACTTTAGGTAGATATTTTGAAGGAAATCATGGCCTTCTTGATGTAATGCTAATGAGAGTTCGACTTGGAGGGTCAGGGTTTCATTTCCAAGTGAGACACTATATCGGTCTCACAGTGCGCGTGGACGTAACACACGAACCAATCACAGAGCTCTGTTCAACGCTGTGCGTTTGATTTGCTGCTTCACTTAAGCAAGCATCGTTTGTGACTACGGGCGTAAGTGTAAATTAACTTTGTTCATACGTTCCCATTTAGGAGGCTTGAATCAACCTGAGAGTCTGTAAAGCCTTGTATTCATTAGGCAACATTTGTTGATAAACTGTTAATGACTAGTATGAAATAAGTTTACCATAAACACAGGTTTCTGAAACATGGCCGTCCACACTTGCTCTCCATTCATAGCGGGGAGCACGGCAACATGTATCATAAACAATGTTTCATCACCTATGTTTATGGACTGTTTATAAACTGTTTACAGAGATGATGAAACATTGTTTATGAACAGTTTATAAACAGTGTTTATCAACAAATGTTGCCTAATGAATACATGGCTTTTATGGTTCGTTAAAGAATAAAATTTATACTTTGGAGATTACTTTGGCAGTCGTAGTCACCTCTAAACAAAACGAGGCAAGCTGGGTACGGATAAATACCAACACTAGTTAGTATTTATCCGTACCTGTCTTACACAGAGTAATCACGTCGAAGCGATTTCGAATGAGGATCAGTACTGTTGTAGAAAATTCAATAAAAGTAGTATCTACGTTAATCTTTAAGACATAAGAAAGATATATCTTTTTGAATTATCCAAATCGGACCATTACTTACGAAGATATTAAGTAATAAACATAGGCCGTTTTTGCCGCTAAAAGTCAACGTACGCAAGGCCGCGTGACGTCATTATATCCGAATCGAGCGCAGCCGGCGTACTAATAGGATGGAAAATATTTTTTTCCGGCTAAACTATCAGTTTTAGAAAAAAACTTTTAATAACATTTATTCTTCAAAATAAAGTAACCTATCGACCAGTAATTTTTAAAAATAAAAATTGTGAAAAATAAGTATTGCTATGTCCAAAAACCACATTTTCATAGGATTCAATGCAATGCGGAGACGCGGTTGGGGTGAGTGTAACTTAATGATTGTTGGTATTGAACATAATAATCATCAAGTCATACCCAGTTTCTGGCATTTCTGGCATGGAGGGGGTTTCATACCCAGTCATGCCCAGCTTATGACCTGGGGAGAGGAGAGGGGCGGGGTAGTCATACCCAGCTTCTAGGCTAAGATTAAATAGATTTCCAGCACGGAGCGGCTGTCCTTTCCTGCAGCAGCTGGCCCGCCGCAGCTGGCGAATAGATAGGTAGGTGCGTAGGTTTAACTCAGAAAAACTAAATAACAGGTAGGTATTAACTTATTAAGTGTACATCGAAATGATTTTCATAGCAATGTCTTATTGTTAGAAGTTATACCTTATTGTTAGAAGTAAATAAATTAATACTTATACATTTTTATATTTTACTTGAAAGAAGATATGACTCTAACAACACTTATTATGTACACTTTATTTGAATAAATCGCCAAATATACCACCGCGGAGACCCCAATCGCATCTCTGCGTGCCATTGAATCGTATGAGCGTATGGATTTTTTGCGTTATTTTTCACAATTTCCATTTTTAAAAATTACCTATCGATAGCTTACTTTATTCTGATGAATAAATGTCATTACAAGTTTTTCTCTAAAACTGATAATTTGGCTAGAAAAAAATATTTTCTATCCACGCAGTACGCCGGCAGCGTTCGGATCGGATATAATGACGTCATCGTCCCCGCGCCGGGCGGTCAGTGAACTTTTTTAGTAATTTGGCCATAACTTCGTCAATTTTTGTCGTAGAACAAAAATTTTTGCACTGTGTATTATTTATTTTACGGTTTTCGACTATATTTTCACGTGATGATAAAGTATATACTATAACATTATTATTTTACTCATCTTCTTTACGAAGAAATGTTTTTACATTGAACTACACTCGGAAATATGTATCGTCTGCTTGCAATGGCAGCAAATACTAGTATGGGTGTGCACAGTGGCCAGTTGACAGGCCACCTTAAAAAAGAGCGCGAATTTTTGATTGCGTGCGACGTCCTTGAGCGCTGGCTCGTTTCTAGGCCAGCGTGCTTTATTGGCTATCGTTTATGATCATAAGGTTCGACATTGTTACAAAAATCATTGAATTATCGGCCGTAAAGTGACTGTCCAGTTTATTGGCCACTTTGTATGGGCCGTCCTATAAAGGGTTAAGGATTTCTTAGCCCTATAAATCTGCATTCACAGCTAAAAATCGAAATGATCCTCATTACAGCTGTCGCCCTTTTCTTTACCTAGGTTTTTTAGCCCTAAAAAAGAAACTAGTTTTGGACAGGCTTGCTTTGTCATCGCTGTATTCATTTGTCAAATGACGAGGGAGTGATTGGAATGGTTCATTAGGTTAAAAGGGTTCTGAAAGTCGATTGACGTGTGCTGTTATAGTTACATTGTGGTCTGTGAGTTTGAGGTAATCGATTGGTTTGCTTTCTAGGCAGTTGATCACTTATTAATGTGGGTACATAATATTTAGTTACTACGTCATCCAGTTATAAACTAAGCAAACCTTTTCCTAGCTTCGACTCGACTCTATCAAAACTAATTTATTGAGGCCCGTATTTACAAACATTACTATGAGGTCTCCCAGTACGCGTGGACGCACAGGGTGACACACGAACTAATCACAGAGCTCCATTTAACGCTGTGCGTTCGATTTGCTGATTCACAAGCAAGCATCGTTTGTGAATACGGCCGTGAGTCTTTCCAACTTTTAGAATGCAGAGGAAGCAAGCTAGTTCACAAGATATAAAATAAGGATTCTTTAACATCACATCCTTTGTTAAATCCAAATAGGTAGCCTTTGTTGTTCTCTATCCCTACACAAAAATTCATCAAATTCAGCTGTAAACCCTAAAAAATAGACAGAAAGGCAAGAATATTTTGCTTCCAATATGCGAAGGTATAGACACAATTAATCATGATTCCCACACCAACGTGTACCAATCAAATAAGTAGGTAGGTATCTAAATATATACGAGTATACTTTATAAACTTGCGGATAAATATGCATGAGACACTATCACCATAGATAATTAATGTTAAACGAGCTACACTAAACGATGTATTAATTTGTGTCTATAATTTGGTTAAACAGATTTTAATAGAATCAGATATGGTAGGTATGCTTGGACATGGTTTTTAGAACTGGAAACGTAACTTGCTTAAAGTACTTGGGTTGAATTCTAACTGATGTTTTTTTCTAGAGACGTTAAATGTATTTTTAGCTAAAAAAATTACCTACTTGTATTTTTAACACTATTTTCATTGTTTCAGAAGCGGTGAACCTGTACACAGCAGCTTACGTATGAGGTAAGTTAAAATTATTTTTGTATCTTAAGACATCATATATTTAATGTTAAAAGTCTAGTTAATTTTGACTCTATCTTATAATTTCTCTTTATAATCGACTTCAACAAAAGGAGTAGGTTCTCAATTCAGTTGGTATGTTTTTTAGCTCTAAAAAGGAAAATAATTGTGTTTTATGTTAATCATAACACCATATTTAAATAAAAATTTAAATACGGTAAAAATTTCAATAGAAGTTTTACTCAAAAGATAATTAAATTAACCATATTTCTGTTTACTTCCTATTTGTTATCAAAGTTTAGTTTAATATGTAGTTGTAATTGACTTTTAAATGGGCCTTATCAATTTCTGCTAACAAGCGCTTATAATTGCTGCCGCATTGAAATTTACTGGGTAAGCCTACGTGCGATACTGCGAAATAGTAGGTAGTCAATAATTTCTAGATATGATTTGAATTAAAGGTCGAAAACGTGGAGTCTAGGTGATTTACGCTTGGAACAATTTCAATTGAACTGATTCTTGACTTTCACTTTGCGTTGGAGAAATAGATAGAATTAAGTTATTTAAGTATTTATATGTCCACTCTCTTTTTAATCGACTTCAAAACGGAGGAAGTTCTCAATTTGATTGGTATTTTTTCGTAATCCAAACTGTGTATTCCATGTTTCGTAGGGCACGTTCCTTTCCTCGATGTGGTAATGTTATGTCAGATTCCTCAATATCTATGATGGTTACGACCCACATGATAGGGGAAATGACTTGAAGGGTACTTCTCATTTACACTCAAATTTGATGGTCACACAATAATAGTTCGTAAACGGTATAAGTTAGAACATTAACTTTGANACAAATAAAATTCGCCACGAAGGTGACGATGAGAACCGTGGCGATGAGAAGTACCCTGAAAGAAGGCAATAGAACAGACGCCAACTATACGATTTGACGAAGAAGGAACTAACTAACTCTCTGTCTGTTACGCTTTCACGCCTAAAATACTGAACCGATATTGATGAAACTTGGTATGTATAGAGATTTTATCCCAATTATTTTTCTGAAACAGGGACGCGCGCGATAAAGTTTTTCTGTGACAGACAAAATTTCAGACGAGCCAAGCCGCGGGCAAAGCTAGATCGGTATAAATAACTATCTTCAAATCCGCAACGAGTTTAAAAGAAGCAAGTAGAGGAAGTTCCAAGTATTATTGACTTCTTTCGATGCAAAATAACAAACAGTAAACCTAAAAGGTAACCGGTAAAGGTAGTGTTTTGATGAGCCGGAAATCTGGTCTAAATCATCAAAATTAGATCAGAAATCGTACGGTATAGTCGGATAAGCATCGGAAATTTGCGGTTAACCAGCGTCTTGCTGAAAAGGCCGCATTGTCCGCCATAATGCGACCACTTTGTTCAGATCTACCGTAAAAATTACGGAATGCAGATCCGCTAAGTTATGATACTGTCCAATAGGACTTGACACGAACAGATTAATATAATATTTGACACCATTCCCCAACATTTCGATGTCACAACTTTTTTAAAAAGACACTCCATTCTGTTCTTAAAATTTTAATAAAGTAATTTTTAATTACCTGTAAATTAAGATTTTTGGTTGCATTGTACCTAATTGAAAAAAGTAGTTTAATTCAGTTGACAAAATAGTGACATCACTTGCTTGTATTGCCATAAAAATCTATGGGAGAGTCTCGTTTTGACAGTTTTAAAAAGTACGTTAATTGATTGGTGGTGCAGTCAACACGTCTATTTCTGTGGGCTCGTTAACGTGATCGTAAAAGCGTAGTCTCGTAGTAGCTTTAGAATTAGTTTAGATAAGGTACGTATAAGGGAACGTTAGAGTAATACTTATGTAATGTATCATAAGAGAAAGCAAAACCGATAGAAGAACACAAGAATTCAAGAATAAAAAACAAAAGAAGAAGAGAAGAGAAGAAATGAGCACACAGTTCCTTGGCACTGGGAGAATTCACAGGAGTTGTGTAAATACCCGTGAATTTCCTGATGCCTCAGCTCTATGTGCTCAATACCACCAAGAAGAAGACAGAAGAAGCATTAACACAAGAAGAAATCAGAAAAAGGGATCCCACTAAAAACATTCTGTAAAAATCTAGCCAATTCTCGATGGATCTGGAAAAAGTAATGAAATCTAGACAAAGTCGTGCCAAGTCTATGGTTCCTTACTGCGATTTCTTTATTATTATAGTTAATGTTGTGTGACTTGGCCGTTGAAGGGTGACAAAACCAGGTGCTCCATGACACCATTGCACCAATCTGTCGCCAGAACCCATTGACGATGGAAAATTGCCACTTGGAAAACGTTGATTCAACAATAACCATTCAATTGTAGGTTCAGTAAAGCTGCGTATTTATAATACTTATGTATGATTATCTTAATAAAGATTGTTCAACGGCCAAGTCACACAACATTCACTATAATAATAAAGAAATCGCAGTAAGGAACCATAGACTTGGCACGACTTTGTCTAGATTTCATTACTTTTTCCAGATCCATCGAGACTTGGCTAGATTTTTACAGAATGTTTTTAGTGGGATTTCACTTCTTTTTGTAGAACGTGGCAAAATTATTTAACGTCGTCGTTTTATCGACATTTTTTTACGATATTAAACACAAATAAACTCAACGACCTTTAAAATGGACAACGAAACAGAATTGTTTTAATAACATAACCTTAGCGAACCTTACAATATAATAAACGAAATCAACGAAATGCAAATTACACAACATTCAACTTAATCGATGACTTTCTCTAGAAAGGAAACAAATCTGGACACCGCTTGCTAGTGCTAGCGCCATCTAGCGGTGAGCGATAGAGGCGAACACCACGGTGCCGGAGTAGTATTATGAATGTGGTGTTACTTCAGATCTTCGATTTTCCTAGTTTTTATAGTTTTCCCTTTATGTGGCTATTAAACCCTAACTCTGTACCAAATTTCAGCTCTCTGAGTTTATGGGAAGTACTAGTTCTATTTTGATGATCATCAGTGAGTGAGTGAGTGTCGTAAATGCGAAACTTTGCTTTCGCTTAACTTTGTAACTAAATGACCTACAGACTTGAAATTTTGGATTTTAAGTATGTGATTATAGCTTACTAGATGACGAAAATTTCTGCGTTCTGGTCTTATCCAGAGGTTCTCAAATAGGGGCCTGAAAATGCGGCGAAATGGTTCCAGTAAAGGATGGTACGGCAGTGTTTGCTTCGCGCTCGACTTGGCGGGGGCACTGCCGTGCCCCCAGATCACTAGTTCCTTCTTTTTCAGAAAATAAGAAAAAAAATTGAGTTACTTAGGCTGAGTTGCACCACCTAACTTTGACCGAAACTATAACGATAACCGGTGTTTTTTGTATGGAGTTTGACATATTTTTGACGTTTGTTAAAGTAAGATGATGCAACCCATCCTTAATCAATTTGCTAATTTGTTAAGATATTAAATCATCATCATTGTTTCAGCCACAGGACGACCGTTGCTGAATATAGGCCTCCCCCAATGATTTCCACATCGCCCCGTTGGTAGCGGCCTGCATCCAGCGCCTTCCTGCTACCTTTATGAGGTTGTCCAGGCTGCGTCTTCCAATATTTAATATTGTATACGAACGAGTTTATAGGTACTATGTATAATAAATCAGAAAGGTAAGCAGGAAGGCGCTGGACGCAGGCCGCTACCAACCGGACAACATGGAAAGCATTGGGGGAGGCCTATGTTCAGCAGTGGACGTCCTATGGCTGAGATGATGATGATGATGTATAAAAAAATAAGTCAAACTTACGTAATTTTGTAGCAGTAGTCATGTCAAAGGAGTTATTATAAGCCTTGAATCATATTTCTTAAAAAAATACATTAGAAGTTTTTTAGTTGCAGGCACGTCTAGTTCCTTATATTATGCTTAAGAAATCTTATTGCAATTTAAACCTTAAAGCTTGGGAATAAAAACGAATAGGAAGTGAATATCCAGTTGCTATTAATTTCACATCCATATGGATGGATAAAGCGTCCCATCTCATTGTCTTACAAGAAACGGATTATTCCTTCCTCATTATGTATGGTCTAAGTTGTAGTAGGAAATTACACCAGCCGGGCTAGGATGGCTGCCGTGATAAAAATATCGAGGATTTTAGATGAGACATGTATGGGCTTATCGCGAAAATTGATAAAATGGGTGATAAAAGCTTGTCGCGGCGCGCATCCTAGGCCTTCTGGTACCTACATCAGACTACTTGTTGTAAAATATTAACGACAAAAGATGCTATAGGTATTAGACTAGTTTGATGTGATGGCGTACGTACTAACAATTTTACTTATGTCAATATTAGAAATAAATACAATCAAGGTGTCTGTTTGCAAGCTTTTATGGGCTTTTTGGTAAAGGCGTTAGATATGCATGCACCGCGGCGTTCCGTCATCGCGCGAGTGTGGGTGTCGCGAGTATCCGGGAAAAATACTTCCTAGACCAACCTAAGATGTTTTTATAGTAGGTACCTAAAGTACCGTAGCCAAATGGCAAAAACGGAACCCTTATAGGTTCGTCATGTCTGTCTGTCTGTCTGTCTGTAGCTAGCTAGAGAATATTCCACTTTTAATCTCAGGGTACAACCTCATAAATTTTGCACATAAAAATAATCCGGATTTGAAAACTCATTATAAAAGACAAAAAAGGCATAAGACTCAGTTGATTTGAGGGAAAATAATAAGTTACGTTTTGTCTTGCTTTTGTTAAATATTAGTTTGATAGTTCATTCGAAAATACAATTTAGGTTATCTATATCTGTGAGGTTCACTCTACCCCATTCTCCTTTTCTGTGCAAAATTTCATAATGAATAGCTGTCATAAAATAGGACTACTCGTATCCTGCAGTAGAGATTCAATGACTTGTTGATGATGATACTTTTTTGGACCAAACTAAACTTTCCAGGGTCCATTGACAGTTTCAACTTTCCCCCGGAACAAAGTTGACTTCTCTGGATGGATTTTTAATGGCGGTCAAGCTGTAGATGCTAGCTACACAAGAGTTGCAGCGGTGGGAATATTCCCGTTTCCCGCTACCGCTCATGATTTAACCCTCAAAGCATTAGAGGGACAGTTATCTACTTACTTTGTGGTATTGTTACCAGATTTACTGTTTATAATGATCGGGCGCTGTAATCAATAGCTTCTACTAACGGATATTTATGCTATTAAAGGTCGGGGAGGTTGATTTTATGTACCTAACTTGTGTAATAAAAGCTTTTAGTGTTTTGGGAAGAATTTATTTTGTGTAGCAAAAAAATAATTGTTTGAAAATTTAAAGTTGAAGTTTCGTTTTAGAATGTTTCTATCGTTTGGGATCTTAAGCTCTTTGATGTACTACGCTCCTAGCTAGATTTAAAATCTCCATAATGTGTCCTACAAAGTATGGAATTAAATTTCGTTCAGTTTTAGGTTAACTAAAAGTTATTAGACTTGTAAGTATCATGTTCAAGAACTAAAAAGGTTTCTTTTTATGAATTACCCAAAACTCTACATTCGAGAAAATTTTGTATAGATAGGAAGATACTAACATAGTCTACGTAGTACCTACTCGTACCTACATAATAAAATATTATTTCAGTCTATCAAAGAAAGAAAATATTAGACTTAGGAAAATGTAGTTCTTACCTTTGAAGCTTTTTTACTACTTACTCGTATAGGTACTATAGTATCATTTACGTGACCAAATATTGTAATGTCTACTCTGTACCTTTCATAACAAGGTTCTCAAAAAAGTGCGCAAACGCACTAACCACCGTTAATTCTCCACGGAACCGAATCTGCGAACAAAAAGTTTGTTGCCAACAATCTCCGCATTATACTTAGGGCTTTATCTCCGCTAACGACGGCTCCCATTATTGTTGACGTCTCCCATCCGTCTAGGAGACCACAAAAAGGTTTTTAGAGATTCGTGGGGTGTGAGAATACGGGACCCTTCCAGGTGGTGATACCAAAAAAAGCTTTTTTAAGCTTTGGGTCAAAGAAGCAAAGTTCATAGATATAGTAAAATCATAAAAATAAAAAAACCGTTGCGATTTAAGCAGCCATTTTGGATTTTTTTTAAGTAATAAATACAGTAAAGATTGTAATATGCTCCTGAGTATTATGACCTCATACTGTGCAGAGATAAATATTTTTTCTTCCTTTCTTTATTTAAAAGTACCTAGAATGTTATTAGAAAAATAACTTACTTAAAATTACTAAGACCTGTAAAACTGCAGGTTAGGAAAATTACACAATCTATTAGAAATCAAGTGCCTAACGCAAAGAAAATGTACAGAACCATCAGCACGCACACTTGTATAGTTTTTATAGAAGACTAGCTGATAATTTACTAACGAGATTTCTAGGAACTTTGTGGGAGATTATCGCATAGTTGCAAGCGTTTGTAAGGTGATAGGTGATACAATACGAAATCACTATAAAACCACTACAAATTATACCAAAAATATTCCGTTATTCGTTGGAAAAGTGACTAGTATCGCTTTTAGTTACCAAAAATGTGTGTAAAAGGCCGAGTTTTTTGATCCGCGCTCAAAATAACCAATTGTAAAATTTTATGACTAGTGGTTAAATAAGTATCAGCAAAATGACGTTTTACGAATAAGTTTTTCGGATGATGGTAATTTTTTTAACAATAAAAAAAATAAGAAAATATTTTATCTTTCTTATTAGTTTACACTTTGTTAATATTTAAGTATCCATTGGTAACAAACTTGGACAATTGGTTATTTTAACTACGGTTCAGAGAACTGGGCCTTGCCTTGCTAGATTGAACACGTTCCTTTTCCTTTAAAGTCTCAGATTATCCCCAAAAGAACCAAAACTATCCAGTAAAATTACCACCAGTTCCAGGAATGGAATAATGGAGGTAGTTTGGCTCGTGCCATTAATATTTTGTAGCGGCAACATTCGAGGAAAAGTTACTTAGTTATTAGCGGAAACGATTATGTTATGGATTTACCGAAGTTAGACTTTCTATTGATTTCTCAAGTTGTTACCGAATTTTCTGAAAGTATTTTGTTGTCTAACATGGGAAATCTGTCTTTTCAATTTGAATCATCAAACTAAAATGAAATTGGTTTAATCTACAATTCACTAAACGACACTTAAAACACTTGAAAATAATCGTTGATAAAATGACAAAGTTATTAAAAAACAATAACAACTAAAATGATTAAAAACCGTAATTGAAGGTCGAAAAAATACTGAAACTAATTATGGTCTCATGGTTCAATTATTTTGTAATAAGGAAAGATAGGTCTAAAACTAGACGACAATATATTTTTAAAGTCTAGTCTTGCAAATGGAAACAGCATCTCTATTGTTATTCGAGATTTTTATTATTAAAGATTCGCGTATTTTAAATCACATCACACTAATATTATAAAGGGCAAAGTTTGTGAGTGTGTATGTTTTTTACTTCTTCACGTGTAAACGGCTGGAGCGATTTTAACTAAATTTGGTATGAAGTTAGCTGACACCCTGAATTAACACATAGGCTACGTTTTACCACGGGTAACACCGCGGGGCACAGCTAGTCCAAGAATAAATCATACAATCTTGTATGTAAAGCAAGATCGCCATCACAATGCCTGTATCATTCGATAATATATCACTAGGTTATTGACAACTTTATCGAGCGCTCGCACTTATTCCATCAACGACTTACAAAAAGAAAGTTAAGTGCAAGTTGACTGTGCACAGTGGGTTCCGCACAAAAAATATCAGAGACATACATTTTACTCGAACTTTTTTGAACCTAAATATCCTGTGACCCGTCGCTATAAACGACATGTAGACAATTTTAGGATGCGATCCGACGTCCAGTGAAATAATAAGTCAATTTATAACTTCGGTAGGTACAATGCGACGCGTTTGAATACTGCTATTACTTTTTGCGCACCTTTACCCTAAATTACCAATTTAACATTAAGAATTCAAAAAACAGGACCACAATCTAAAAGTCTACATATTAAATGCCACCTACTGGGAGTTCTTTCACAAAAAGTTCGGCTTTCAATGCTATAAAAATATTATCATTACGGAACCCTAAAGATACTGGTCGAAACCAGTCAGATAATCGGTTTAATACGACGGATGCATCTGCGCATCTCATACGGCAGATTAAAAAACAATATCTCTTTGTTTACAAGCTTTGTAGTTTATTTTTTGATTTATTTGTGATACACACGGTTTTTAAGAACGGTGAGCAAAGCTCTTCGTTTAAGCCAAATGACGTCCACAACATGACTTGAAAATGGTGCAAGAAAAATAAGAAAAGACGAAGAGTGACGGGAAAAATCACGATAGGATGTAAAAATACCTTAATAATTTTTCGTAGCATCTTTCTTTTTACTCGATGCAAATTCTGATGATTTCAAAGGCAACTAACCGGAAGAATCACGTAGGATGTAAACAGGCCTGAAAAAAAAACCAAAAAAGTCTGAAAAAAAAAACCAAAAAAGTCTGAAAAAATCCAAGTTTTTTTTTTCTTTTTACTCGATGCTAGTTTTTCCGCTCGCCATCCAGTCCAGCAGTGTGTCGCAGGCAATTTCGCACGTCCTTGCGTGCTGGCGGCCCGCTCCTGTTATTACGCGCTGCCGATAATTTGCTCGCTTTAGTGATGTCTTTTTGCTTATCGATAGATTTTAATGCGTTCAAATTAGCCAGATGGCGGCGGTCATTGTTGCGTGCGTCTCGGGCAATGGGTGATTTGAACTGATGTTACACTGCTTACTTAAACACATGAGACTGGGTAATGATTAGTAAGGTACAGGTATAATGCTCTAAATTATGAATTGAGAAGCAAAAAAACTATCAATGTATACGTAGGTAACGTAGATGCCTATAATATTTTTTTGTATTCTTTAAAATGACATGAAGAAGTGTGATAAACTGTTCTTGCGTTTATTGGGAGTATAATAATTATCAAAGCATTTATGTACATTATGGTATTGATTAAATAAAATAATCCAAAGTTATTTTAAACAATTATGATTACGATTACGACCATACAACAGCCATGTCACATTATTATGACTAAGGTAATGTATAGGTACTGTAGAGTTTGGGCAGTTAGAAGCTTGGCTCTACATGAGATCTAACTTTTTCACAGTGCGGGTGAAGTCTCGCGCTTCAATTTATCATTCATACGGTTCGTTTTGGCACCATGTTACATGACAAATATTTTGGTGGGAACATTTTTTATCGATAAGACAAATAAAACATGCCTATGATATTCAAAGGTAGATAATGTCGGTAAATATCGATAATCGATAAATCATACGCCCATCTCTACAGCTACCGTAGAGCCTCAATCTGGCTGCAGGCGTCGCGCCGACACAGCTTTTAATTCGACCACGAACGGCTTCTGTTTGCATCATACACACCTACCTTCATAGGTAGGTAGAGATATTAAGAGTCTCTTACACGAATCTATCGCCCGTATTCACAAACATTACTATGAGGTCTCACAGTGCGCGTGGACGCACAGGGTGACATACGAACCCATCACAGAGCTCTATTCAACGCTGTGCATTCGATTTGCTGCTTCACTTAAGCAAGCATCGTTTGTGAATACGGGCGTAAGTCTCTTACACGAATCTATATCTGTCATAAAACTAATACATAAGCTGCCACTTCTTAATGAAAATTTTCCAGATATTGGAAGATTTCATTATTGGTCTTCTACCAAATATCATTCCACTGCCAGATCTTCTTACAAATGTAAGATACAAGATAGAAAACGGGACTACTCCCACCTCTCGTTCCTACCGCTGCAACTCCTGTGTAGTCAGGGTCTACAGCTTGACCGCCATTAACAACCCAACCAGTGAAGGTCAAGCTTGTCCCGGGGAAAAGTTAAACTGACCCGCAACAAAATAAATCAAGAGAACATAGGAGAAGTTAAGGTTCGACTTCCCTCCAGTAAATAATATTACTTCTATTTTGTAATCAAGTCTTTAGGCCTTGTCCAGGAGAGCAAATTTGCCGCGAATGTCTTCGCGCGTAGAATCATACGAGCTAGCTGCGAGATACTAGCAGCCAATACATTGCGTCTACAAGACAAGCGCGAGTTGAAAATTCGACTCGAAGTCTACGCACGAAGACATTCGCGGCGAATTCGCCCTCTTGGTCAAGGCCTAAACGAATCGCGGTATCGAAGTTCTAAGGTGCAGTAGCACGGGAATAACCAAACGACATGCACCAAGAATAACTTTTTCACGTAACACCAAAATAAATTAATATTTTAGAACAAAAAGACGGCTTTTTCATGCTCAAAGGCTAATAACTACTTTATATTCAGCGATGAAATGCTACCAGTATCAGAGCCTCTTGCTTTTGTTTTAAACCATTTGAAATGTTAATTGTTATTATGTATTCGTTACAAAAGAACAAGCCAGGTTATTATTTCTAACAAGAACTGCCTCTTTCTGACATGTATTTTTTGTGAAGACTATTCACTATGCTTTTATTAAAGCATGGTCTTATTTCGAAGGAGATAAGATTCATTGTGCCACGTTGAATGGCCTTCCCAACCCGTCTGGCCAGTGTGGGGAGTGTAGACCAAATCCTTCATTTGCCTCTGGTAAATTAGAGGGGGTCTGCTCCTACAGTGGAGACAAAATAAATGACCTGGTGATGATATGATGATGATGATCTACCAATTAGGTGTGTATGATGTCTATAGCTCTTGATGACTGAAACCAGTGATCATGAAATTCAATAAATAATTCGGTACCCAATATGAATAACATTGTAACATAAGTTACACGTTTGTAGCTTTCAACAGACAAGTCTAGTTCTTACGTCATAAAGTCTTATTTTACAATGTTATCAAATTCAAAAATTCAAATTCAAATCTTTATTGCGTACTAAGTGACAATTTTTGTAATGGTGGAAATTACATACACACATTGAGTTATAATGTACTACGTACTAGAGAAGACATGTCAACTAGACTGTTTCTGGCACGTAAATAGGTCCACGGACCGAAATTCAATTAGTATGTGCTCAGCGGTTGCTGTGACAACACGCTTGAGTGCAGTTTTGTTTTTTGAAATATGCCATCCTATAGACGAAAATACTGTTCAAATAACTCCAGATACATATTAAGTAAAAATCAAGGAATGACTTTTTACCATTAAGTTGTGCATTTATGCACTTTAAAACACTAATTTAATTTTAATTTGTTAATTACAAGGCGTCACCGCGGCGGCAGCCATTTTACGAAAATTTCAAAGAATAAAAATCGCAGACTTGACACTGACGCATAAATTAGTATACGAAAGGCAAATTCAAATTCAAATTCAAATCTTTATTGCGTACTAAGTGACAATTTTTGTAATGGTGGAAATTACATACACATGGGCTTAAGACTTAGTGACCTAGGAGGTATTGCAACAGAGTAGGTGGCTATATACATTCATTATACATAATATTATGAGAAGTAACATAATTGCATACTTCGATGCTAAAAAATAACAAATAAAGCAGATTACAAATTAAAGTATCTAGAGAGATTTTCGGTGGTCAGTTGTTAGATATTCGTTAATTGAGTAGAAACATTTAGGTATTAAATATTGTCTCAGAGCTTTAGAAAAGCGTTTAATGTTAGGTTCGGTTTTTATGTGTTCAGGAAGTTTGTTGTATATTTTCACTGACATGTAGTAGGGGCTGGTATTTAACATTTTAATTCTTGATTGAGGTAAGTCTGTATTGAATTATTCAACTAAGTAAACCATACCTACTAAAGTAGCACAAATGTAGAGTCCTTAAAAACTGAAGAAAAACCATTAATATGTAAGGCTGGGTTATGCACTATCTTATTTTAACTTTAACGTTCAAAAGTCTGCCAAATTCCATACAAATATCACCGGTTATGGTTATATGTAGTTACTGTTAAAGTTTGGTGCAACTCGGCCTAAGTTCTGCGGAGCCTACTGTGCAGCAAAATAAAATAACGAATGCTGTAAAAAGGGTATTCCTTACATTAAGAGCAAACCTGCGCGTGCGCGCAAACGTACAATTTGCTTAATAATGATCTATTAGACCGGCGGATGCACTCCTTCACTTTTTGCACAGATTCCGACAAGCTAAACGGTGCAAAATTAGAAAATAATACACACCTGCATCTTTACTACATCTACAAACATTACTTTAGTCAGTGTTTCTTAATCTGTGGTCTGCGGACCCCCATGGGACCCCCAGGGGTCCACGAGAATATGTTTGGGGGTCCGCAGCCTTAAAACTCATGAAAAACTCATTTTATTTTTGCTAGTAGTCTTTGAAAAACACTTTTACACGTCCCAGTATTAACAATACCACTGCTTCGGGACAATAAATGGGCCAGTGCTGAGAAGAAGCAGCGCAAGAAACTCAGTCACTATGGACCATTTAACAATCATAAATAAATCATAAATAATAAAGGCTGAGTTGGCTGCACCACCTAACTTTGACCGTAACTATAACGATAACCGGTGCTAGCCGATAAGGTTAAGAAACGCTGCTTTAGTCAATATCATTTTTACTTCGACGTCAAAAAGAATGAAAATAACTTCGAAGATTGTAGGCCTCCCGGTGTGTGTGCGTCCTGTAATGGCACCTGTTTTGATTTTTTTATGATTTGCCCTAAAATTAAGTTATTTAACAGCCAATAATGCTGCCTAGAGTGGCATTTATCTGTGTAAATAGTAGTTCGCTGGAATTTTTGCTCTGTAGCTCGCTGGAATTATTGCTCTGATTTGGTTTTAAAATACGAGTATGTTTTGCGTTTATGTTTGCTACGAAAATTGAATTCTTGTACTTACATTTAGGTAGGTAGATTGAATTAAAAAGTTTTTACGTAAAGATAAAGTACCAGGATTCGATAGCAGATACAAGCAAAGTTAGAAAGCTTAGATACGACATCAAGCTTAATAAAAGCTTAACTCACAGTACCTACGATATTTTGGGCTTTAAGTTACCCTTCAACAAGGTGAAGCGAATGCCTACTGTACCTATTCTATTACAGAATAAGTACTTACCTACTAATAGATACAAAAATATGGAAAAGGTCAAAGTAGAGATAATCGATTATTACTAATCGATACGTCTCTATACTTATTTTTACTCGCCTTATGGTAATGAGAAATACTTGTTTATGCTACCATATTTCTAAATGTATAGCTTAACTAAGCTCGTCGTAGTAGACTTATGGACTTGAGATGATACCATCTTTCTATGGTTCACTAACCACCGTACACTGAAACACAATAATAAGTAAGTATTAGGAAAGTTTTAGCAAGCTTTCCGAATCGAAAATCAGTTTTTAAACATACCATACCATTTTATTCACATGCTAACGCCATCAGCCAGACTTTGGGTGCGACCAAAATGCCAAGGGTGTAAAAACCAGGGGTGAAAAGGGAGAAAGAGGGGCAGAGGGTGAAACAGGGTGGTTAAAAGGAAACGCCTAATGGTAGCTAGTCACGAATTCGACACTTAAATTTACGTAGTATGTAAGTTAATATTATTCGTAAAATAAACTGTGGTTTTATTATTTTATAACGCAGGTTTTACGGCGGGCCTAGGCACGCTATTCGTAGATTTAGAGAGATGGCACTAATGAAAAACTTTATGGGTTCATAGCTAGTATTTATTACTGAAATAAGGCAAAATGCTAGAGCCTAGAATAGAAATATACGGAAAATACCTGTAGACGTACCTTCTTTTCTCATAATAAATAAGTATGAGCATGAAGAAATAATTTTATTTGTAGCAAAAACATTCAAAGTGGGAAACGTAATATTTTTTAGTAGGAATTATTTTACATTATTCTTGTTCTTCTGATAAATACTAACAGAGTTTGTTTCAGAGAATGACCAATGCTATTTATTGGTATTAACCTTTACTGCATTTTTGCAGTTTACAAACTGTAGTTGAATTTGCAAGCTAGCCAAATCTCAGCGCTATACAATCAATACCATACCATCCGCCAAAATGCAAGCATGCAACTGCATGACGCAACGTTATTCGGTATTTACCAGAAATTACCGGTAATAACCAGTTTTTCCCCACCCAGACGTGCCAGGCGAGGCTTGGCGCCGTGCAAACTTGCAATCGCAACCCCATCGCCAGACCTTCGTGCCGACGAACTTTTGCCAAGCGTTCTTATGTAAACGCGAATTGGGTTTAGCATGTAGAATGTACGAGTAAATACGGTTGCTTTGGAACGAAACAGCAATTAGAAGTTTGGTTTGATGATGATAAAGGTGGTTAGTTAAGTCTGGGCTAAACTGATTTGTGTAAGCACCTAGTAAGTTACACATGCGATAGGTAAATTATACCTAGATGGATGACGTATCACGATACGCACAAAAATCAGTTATACCAGAGTACCTTTATCATAGTATATTTAGCCTAAGAAGTAGATTGCCTACTTACTCGTTTTGAGATCGGTCTTATTATTGAAGTTCAACCATTGAGTCTTGAATCTATGCTTGAGATTGAATACGAGCTTTTACTAGACTGGAGTTACTACTAGCTGTTACTAGACGAGTTAGACTTCTGATGAATCAAGTATCAAGCGATATCATTATTAGTTCCAAGTTAAACTAAAAGTATCAAAATGAATGCATCGTATTACAAAATATCCAAAAGAACCCTATCCAGGCCCACCCTCGGGAACTTGGCAATTAACCTAAATGGGTCATCGATGCCCCCCCAAATGACGCGGCGCCATTTCAGGTGAATAGGTAACAACGGGTCAAGCGTGATCGTTCCTTAACAACAATAAAACATGAACTAGTTTTTTTTTCTTATGCAAGAGAAGGCAGGTATTTGACCGCAATCGCACCTGGTGTTAAGTGTGATGCAGTCTAGGATGGTACATCGTTCGTTCGTTTCAGCCGAAAGACGTCCACTGCTGGACAAAGGCCTCCACCAAGGATTTCCACAAAGACCGGTCCTGCGCCGCTCGCATCCAGGCACCTCCCGCGACCTTCACCAGATCGTCGGTCCACCTAGTGGGAGGCCTGTCCACGCTACGTCTTCCGGCTCGTGGTCGCCACACATACATACAGTACATAGTATCTGCATAGTTTGATGTATAAAAGGATAAAAGTCACTTGCCAAACTCTTTTTCAGCGCGCACTTAACACTTAATGGTTTGGTTGTCGACGATTTAGGTCTGCTGCTTAAAGACTGAAATAAACTCTGAAAAATTGCAGGTTCAAAACATTATCACATAAGTTCAATTTATGTCACTTCCTTACTTATTATAAAGGACTTTACTCAATGATTCTACTATCGTAAATAGGTCAATAGGTAGGTATAGATGTCACCCATGTAGAGTACCTAGGTTGATACATTGGTACTAGGTAGGTACTTAAAAATTTCGACAAGTTTTCCAGTGCCATACTTAGCTAGATTCGTTCATAGTTCGGAGCAGTCGTTCGGCAAGCAAAAGGTGGATTTAAGTCCCACCATGACCACTTGACCAGACCATAAATCTTCAAGCGAAAAAAAACCGTTTGCATACTTTCTTGATCCTGTTCAATTCTCATGAAACCTGTGTATTGTTGCAGGTGACAATGGAGCCGTCGTCTTCGGACTACAGCGACGAGGAGGTTGGCGTGGTTGCGCGCGGTCAGAAGCTGTGGGTGCGTGGCGTGCGCGCGCATACTACGTGCGCGGATATCGTGCGCGCGCTGCAAGATGCGCCTGAAGGTAACCACAGAATAATACCTAATAAGTATGGTAAAACTAACATCCCAAGCGGTCGCATAAATATGACGGCGTAACGATTGTCTCAATAGGCTAGTTGCCTAAAAAAATTTTTTTAGTCCGTAATGTTTAATATCAAAAAGTATTGGACACGTATATTTTTATTTGTCAATCTAACAAATAATTACATAGTTATGGTGCGTTGAAGTTGCGCACGACGTCACAACGTGCGGCATTTTTAAGCAAGCGTTGACGTCACAGGCCTCTTTTTATGAACTTTGGGGCGCTTTATCTCTTTAAATTTTCATTAGTTTGAAAAAGTGAAAAATACGTGTAGAGTATTTTTTGATAAGTTAACTGACGGACTAATTAAAACTCTTGCTTTTTGACCCAGGCAACATCCCCATTCCCGTGGCTTGAAGGGCTGCAACTAAGCTGGCGCAACGACCCAAAGTGACTTTTGGCCTTTGACATTAAATCTCTATTCGGTCTGTTCTGTTCTGCGCCAACTTTCTATGTAGAGACCACGCAGCAGGTCCTTAGCGCCTTCGTCTTCCCAGCGGTATCTCAGAGGTTCTCGAGTGGCAACCACGGGCTGGAAGACGTAGTGTGGGCAGGCCTTCATCTAGGTGGAACGACGATCTGGTGAAGATCGCTGGAAGTGACGATGTGGGCGTGGTGGCGCGCGGGCAGAAGCTGTGGGTGCGCGGCGTGCCCGCGCATACAACGTGCAACGTTACAAGATGCGCCTGAAGGTACACACACAATTTGAATCTTTGGTGTTGGGCCCAGTTTTCATCCAGTTTTCCTGCGGATCTCCTCATTTCCTTGTGTACTTCGATAACGCAGGGAAATTAGGAGATTCGAGGAAACTCAAAGTAACCAACGTAGCCTGCAGAAGTGCCAAACTTAAGTGGCTATATTACTCCGTAGATGAGGTCTAGACCAAAAAATCGTTTTCATCAGCCTGATTAGAACACAAAACCCAGACTTCAAAAGTCAACGTTCATTGTTATAAAATAATTAATTAGCACTTCGTTATTCGGAGTCCAAACGTCGGACCCTCAGATCATAGAAGGGAATAGATGTGAAACGGGGGCGTGACGCGTGTCTCCGCGATATGCCC
The DNA here is from genome assembly GCF_004193835.3 of Ostrinia furnacalis. NCBI lineage: Eukaryota > Metazoa > Arthropoda > Insecta > Lepidoptera > Crambidae > Ostrinia > Ostrinia furnacalis. Next base: position 165,352 of record NW_021135018.1, read on the forward strand.
AGAAACGAACATCGGCCGCGTAGCTAGGTTAGTCGCGATTCAGTCGTACTAAGGAAATGTTCTCCGATATTTTGGATAATGCGTCGTTACGTGCAATAAAACAAGTGAAACGAAGAACTACAGGAACAATGGAGTCATTTACTACATGTAAGTATTGCAAATCCATTGGTATTTTGCTTATAAATAAAAAAAACTAAACATTTTCACGAACGAATTCAGTGCCGTAACAGTTACTGCGATATCGATATCAGTGGTGATAAAAATTCTAACACGCTTGTACATTGACGATTTAGTTAGCAACCACTTTATGTCATGCTCAACTACTGCGCAATGTATTTAATTTCTTCCGATATCCACTGTCGTGTGAAAATACACAGTACGGCCGCATGTGCCGGTCGTAACATAGTGCCGTGCTCGTGTTCTAATGCGGTTTCCTATTATCGATAAATAGAAGTAAATTATAATTTTCTATTTTGTAATTTTAAATAAAAAAATGATGTGTTACTTGCGATTACAAGATTTTACAAAAAAATAATAACAGTAGAAGTAATTAGTAACTGTCAACTATGTAATTACTATAAGAGCTAGTTGAAAGCCTAATATAGGCATTATTTTTGATAAAAATATGCGGTACGCAGATCGCCATAATTAAAAAATAAATGCGTGATATTAGTTAATAATAACGTATAATAATAAAAAGGTTTTCATACATAAGCATTTTGTGAAACCAGTTTCGAGCCTTGCCCCTAGCGATTTAAAGTATCGATATCTTGTCGACTCAATTTTATCTTTGTTCTCTCACTAGCGTTTTCAAAGTGTGCGTCACGTCACGCGGCCATTGATTGGCCATAAGGCACGCCTTCTGGCCAATCACAGCACTTTTAAGCCGGTTGCACATGTTGTCGTAGACTCTCAGTCGCTTTGTTTTTACACAGTTGAATGTGTGTGTGGGAGCTGTGGTGGGGGAAATGTGGGGACACTGGTTCTCGTTGTAGTTACGCGCGACTTCATATCTATTCTCTTTCTATGATCTGAGGTCGGACCGGTCATGGTTTCTTTTTTATTAAGGATTTGCCCAATACAACCGTCAGGTAGCGTGAACGTGAACCCTTTAATTTTTAACGCCGGCAGCAATCGTTTCAATTTGCGTGTCTCGCTTCAACTTGTTGGATATTCAATTCACTTTTGATGAAATTTTAAATTCTTGATCTTACACCCTCCTCTATTTTTAATTTCGCCATATCTCTCGTCATCTATGTAGTTACTGAAAATCAGAGTATTGCCAAATATCAAAGAAGGTAAGTAGGTATCTCTGTCACGATCACGACTAATGCAAAGTGTTGCCACACTTTTGTTGCAATTCAAAAAACTATTTCGTGGCCACTTCAGTGCGTCCAGAGCTTGAGGAAGATGCTTGCTGTATGACGTATTGTAATGCTGAAGATGTCCTTCTCCTTCACATTTCTCGAACTTTGAACTTTATGCCTTCGAATTCAGGTTCCAATTTTGTCCACAGCCGGCAGCGGAGTCTGCGACCCTAACGAGTGGGTGCTGGCAGAGAGGTGGCGAGGGGTGGAGCGACCGTTGCCACCAGATGTGCCGGTACTCCACGTCTTGGCGGCTTGGGGAGACGCTAGGCACGAGGTAACCCACCCCTGATCTCTTATATTGGACCCCTTTTGGGCAAAAAAATCATGTAATTGGCCAAAGCCTTCACTACCAGTCCCTCCCGGCGGCCGGGCCCCACAACTTAATCGTCGTGGGTATGAACAGATGCTCGATATAGTACCTACACCAATATTTGATTTTCATGAGACTCAAACCTGCAACGGTAGTTAGCGTGGTCTAGAGCAGTGTTCCGCAAAGGGTGTACTGCGGCTCAGTGGTGTACCGTGGTTAGATGGTGTGCCTCGGAAAAATAACTTTTTTCAGTAAGTATTGGTAAGACTATTTTTCATGTGTGGTGTGCCATCGAAAAATTTCGTTTCGATGTACCTTGTACACAAAGAATTTGCGGAACACTGGTCTAGAGCGCCACCAGGCTAAGCGGCAGTCATCATCATACAATTTCAGCCTCGTCTACTTAACTGTTAAAGTCTCTGTAAATCATAAAATTCCCATCACGAACCCAAACTTTCCTGAGGCTATAAAGTAGCATTTTATAGCCATTCCCTGATATTATTGCTGACTATCTAAACTTTGATATCCTCTAAAAAGTCCCTCTTAAACCCAATTTTTTCATTTTTTCTTTCTTCATCAGGTCCGCCTCTCCCTCCGAAGAGTATCCAGTGGTGGTGAAGACGACTCCGGCCGAGACAGCGACGGCGGCAGCCGAGCGGCGGGCCGGCGGCGGCGGCGGCGGGGCGTCCGCGCCGGTACCCCGCCGCCTAGAGCGAAGAGCGAAGACCCGGCGGCCAGGCTCGTCTCAGTCATACAGCACCAGAGCAAGACCATACACCAGCAGCTGGATAAGTTGAGGTTGGTGGCTGTTGACTTGGACTATTCACCAAAAAACGTTGCCGAGTTTCCAACTCATCAATTTTAGAACCTGGATACGACTTAAAACTTTGTAAACATTCAATGGTATAGATCGTTTCATCTACGAAGACGCGCCCTACCATTCTTCCGCTAATGTTTGAGTGTTATCCGTACACGATAATTTACCATGAGTGCACACACGCACACTACAATAATGACGCTATGCGATTTGCTCGGATCAAACTCCCCGCACCCTCGACCAAAAATTGTTGGGGCTCGTCTTCGTGGATGAAACGAACTATAATACCGTTTGTAAGAAAAAAGACAGAATTAGAATGATTAGATTCACTCTTGAGTAACAAACAATTTTCTAATTTCAGAGAACAAGAAAAACTCATCGACCAACTCGAAGACCAGACGCACAAGAGTCGGATGGAGAAACACGGCACCAACTATCTCCTGGAATCCTACCTTCGAGACCTGGGCCGCTGCAGCGAAGTCAACGACAGCCAAGCCGGGAACAGCGACAGCGGTGTAGGAGTCGGCAGTGGAACCCCACCCAGACGGCACACCAAGCACAAATCCAGAAGAGAACGGCACCTCATGAGAGAACACTACTTCACGAAAGAACTCACCGACATTTGCCAAGTGAACTCTGAAAGGCTCATGCAGACTCACAACGATACCGACTCCGATGCGTCCGCCGACGAGCTGACCAGGATACGGGAAGAAATCGAACTGCTGGAGAAACTCGCCATTATAAACAAAAGACTGCACCGCGAGGAGGAGTTAGTGGTCCGATTGACGGCGAAAGTGAAGCGATACATGGACGAAAACAAAGCGAACAGCTGCGAAAACGTCACGCAGGTCACGATGCTCATCGACAAGATAGAGGAGGAGTTAGAGAAGACTGCTAAAGAGATGCACGATAACGCGGTGGAGTTAGCGCACGCCGACAAAGAAATAGAAGTGCGGATGAAGTTGCTGGATGAACTGACGCTGGAATTGGAAGAAGAGGAGCTCCAGAACACTGTTCTAGAGAGACAGCTTAACGAGGCGTCGAGCCGACAGCCTATAGTCCTGCAAGATAGCTACGTACCTGTTCTAGACCAAGTCAACGTGTGTCAATTCTCGCACGGCGCAGGCTATGTCTTAGATACCCTTGTATGACGTAAGATTAATACAAAATTCGTCCCAAAGATGTACTGACACTTACCAATTGTAAATATCGCTCTAAAAGATGAGTGTGTTGAATGAACTAAAGATTTGACCACAAAATTGTATTAGAATATTTTGCTTCTCGAAATACTCCAGATTTAAATACACACTCATCACATTGATCTCCCAGGAGGACAGTGATCCAATCCAAAACGAATATACCCCAAAATAAATATTATATCTTGTATTTTTAATGTAAATATTATATCTAACATTTAGACAATAAACTTGGTGCTAAGTAAATAAACAGTAACGTTTAGTTTTACAAATTTATATTCGAGTCTGATGCCAAAAAGTATGACAAAACCACCAATTGCAGTATATTTAGTTAGGCTAGTCAACCCGACATCGGTTTGTCTTTTTTAACTTTTCTTGTGATTTTAACCAATATAGTTATGTAAATAAGTTCTAACGAATATATCGGTGCAATCTTGTTTTTAATGACAAGTTTATGTAATAAATAACATTTTCTTAATTATTCGTCCTTTTCTTACCCCTCTTAGTTAATATCTCTCTTCCTCTTTCGCTCTGCAATAAAGGAATTTAATTTGAGAATCTAGAGTAAAAAAACTAATCAGTGAAATTAGATTAAATTGAATAATAATTTCGCAATGTCTTTATTCGTTCATGTGACTGAAAGAAAAAGGAATATTATATCCTTGCATATTATTACAAAAATCCATTTGAATTAAATTAGCAACTGTATTAATTGGATAGTAAAAGTTTTGATTTCTTTGAAGAGACAGCTCTTCATTGTACAGATGCAATATTTTAGTGTTTAAGAAAAATAAACGATTACAAAGAAACACCTTGTTTTATTGAAGTTAAAATTATACTGAAAATAATAAAAATGCTGATTACACCTTTTTCGCCTTGGCCAGTGCACAGATTATTCCGATGCTATACAAAGTATAATCATTTAATTAAAAACTGACAATATAATTATTATCTATGTATTCTTTATGGCCCATGAGACATTTTTAGTAAACATTTAAATAAGTAAGGCTCGATTCGACCAAACTTTTATCTGAGAATAACTCCTAGAACTGGCACATTGACAGTTTCAGTATTGGAAATATGTCAAAATGTCAATTAACTGACGATTTATTCTGAGATTAATATTTTACTCTTGTTCGGTCGATTCCACCCTAATTTAAATGAAATTTTAAGAATGGTGTTATAGACAAAACATTGGAGAACATAGTTCTTTTATTTAGCTAATTTCGCTAAAAGGAGATTCATGAAGCAATGTGGCATACCCGGGCCTTTCTGAAATCTCATACAAAATTATAAATCCCGGTTAACATTTTACAATGATCATCTGGATATTTAATCCTAATGTGATAAAATGTGAAAGTTTGTTAGGATGGATGGATGTTTAAACCATTCACACTTCACCATTAAATCGATTTTTATGAAATTTGGTTTAGATAGTTAGAAATAACAAAGGATAGTATGGGACTTTTGGATGAGGGATTCGCGCAGAATAGACTTTGTGTCTGAAATTGCGGGCAAAACCGTATGAAAGAGCTAGTACACTCATACAGCACCTATTAACAACCTAAACACTGGCCAAGGCGGTTCTTTGCCGTGAAACGAAAAGAAAGGTAAAAACACCCGCTCCGCGAAACACCATGACGTCATTCCTGATGACCTTTGCTGTTCTTCCGAGGTGTCTTCGGGATTCGGGACTTGAAGACGCTCACCGGTTACTCCGTGTCCATCGCCACCTGGAAATAAACAAGAAATATATAAATACGAGCTAGACGAGCAATGGATGTTCGGTCTTTAGGAGCTACACTATTAGCTGCAGACATTTTTTATCCACAACGAGGATAAAAAAAAAACGAATTATTAGAATCGAGCCAAACTATCGGCCGACTAAAAGGCTTGGCGGGCGTTGATAGCTTTGAAGCTATCATGCGCAAAAAGTGCGCATCATTTCTGCACAGAAAGCGCGGGATTGTATACTGATCGGCCACATGCTCAGCAGGACGAAGTCTGTTTTAGAAATAAGATACTAACATAGCCTACGTTTTTACTAACATATGGATCCCTGTTATCTGAAATAAATACTTTTTATTTTTATTTATTTATTTATTATAAAAGTCTGTAGGCTGAAAATTTCGACTGGTTCAATCAGCGTATAATTTTAGGTAGCTCAGATGGAAGAGCAGTCGCCCGGCAAGCGAAAGGTCATGGGTTCGATTCCCGCCTTAGGTAGTTCGATTTTTTCAAGTTATTTATAATTTATGTATCTTTTATTAAATTATCTTAACCATGCACACTTAATTAACATTATTAGATGAAACGGTAATCTACATTCGTTTATTTGTTTAGACTATCTACCAGTGCTTCGGAGATAAACATTTGACAAAGAGAGCCGTGTAGTAGATACAAATTAAGATGACCTTGTCGACATAACCAATTTATTACACTTGCATTGTAACTGGGGATTTCCCTATATTTGTCCTGGACAATAGTCGGATCATTTCTAGGTGCAGCACCAAGAATAAAGCTGAGGCCACAGTTCTGTGCCACAAGAATAACATTAATTCAACAATAAAAGTCGAAAAAGTTAACACGAGATGTATCAATTAAAATATAATAAACACGAAAAGTCACAAGACGTTGGAATATACAATACACTGGAACATTAAAAGATTTGCTAACTCCAGAAAACGGCCGATGCGTTTTATTTCATAAATATTTTAAAACCGATTACAAACAATTTCTCTCCTCCGATTAAGAAATTATACAAACGACAATCGTCAAAAATATTTAACAAGACAAACTTCAATATCAATTATAAGAAAAACATCGAGCACTCTCACTCAACCGATAAGCTTGTGAACGCTTCTTATTGACATCGTCACATAATCTTTTATCGAGTAATTGGACGAGGTCAAAGGTCAGACTGCTATTGACACAATATACGACGCTATCGCAGTCGTAACGAGACGCCGGCGCACGCGCACGCTCCGCCATGGAGCTATACTTCTTACTGTTCCTCGCCGGGACTGCAGTCAACGCATTGAACCTAGACTACCTAGACCCAGTCAAGTTACAAACGAAAGCATCACCCGCCATACAAGAGCGCATAGTTTTAGGCGTCCTATCCAAATACATCAAAAACGTAAACGTCGAAATCAACCCATTGCTGTTCAGCGACCATAAAGATACGGTCTCTTTGCGCACCTCTGAAGGGCAACTATGCATCAGAGCCAGCTCAGGCACCGCCGCAATGTGGGGGTTCAATCACTACCTGAAGAAGTACTGCAATAGTCAGATAGCTTGGCAAGTTCAGCGAGTGTCCATCCCATCGCCGCTCCCCGAAGTAAACGAGACAATAGTAGCCAGTGACAGGTTCCGCTATTACCAGAACGTGTGCACTGTTTCGTATAGCTTCGTGTGGTGGGACATGCGGGACTGGAGGAGGCATGTCGAATGGATGGCGTTTAACGGAATAAACTTGGCTCTTGCACCGATCGCACAGGAGGCAGCGTGGGCGAAGATTTACCGGCAACTGGGCATGAGTCAAGAGGAAATTGATCAGCATTTCACGGGGCCAGCGTTTCTTTCCTGGCTTAGAATGGGAAACGTGCGCGGATGGGGCGGGCCTCTTGGTCAGGCGTGGCATGACAGGCAAAGGAGGATCCAGGGCCAAGTTTCGGACTACATGTTACAATTTGGAATAGTGCCAGTGTTTCCATCGTTCAACGGACACGTGCCGGTAGCATTTAGGCGTTTGTACCCCAATGCTACTTTTCACTCTGTAACCCCATGGAATAAGTTCAGGGAGGAATACTGCTGTGGTCTATTTTTAGACCCAAGTGAAGAAAATCTATTCGAACAAGTGGGAGGCATGTTTATGAGAGAAATAACATCCAAATCAGTTTCAGGAAGTATTTACACGGCGGATCCTTTCAACGAAATTAGGTTAATAGAGTGGAACGATAACTTTGTTCAAAATACAGCAAGAAGAATATTTTCGGTAATGACGAGCTATGACAAAGACGCCGTGTGGTTGGTTCAGAATTGGATGTTTGTGCACGATCCCATTTTGTGGCCTAAGAGCCGTGTGAAATCGTTCCTTACTTCAGTGCCAAACGGCAGAATGCTGGTGCTTGATCTACAATCGGAGCAGTGGCCTCAGTATTTCCTATACGAAATGTACTTCGGGCAACCATTCATTTGGTGTATGTTACACAACTTCGGAGGTACACTCGGAATGTTTGGAAGCATTCCCAGTATCAACAGAGATGTATATGCAGTAAGAAATCGAGTTAATAGCACAATGCTCGGAATCGGATTGACTCCAGAAGGTATCAATCAGAACTACGTGGTGTACGATTTCATGTTAGAAACGGGTTGGCGGAAAGATCCGGTTGAAGATTTGAATCAGTGGGTGACTGATTATGCGGCAAGACGATATGGATGTTACAACGCCACCAAAGCTTGGAAATCCTTATTGAAGAGCGTGTATAGTTTTGACGGCCTCAACCGTATGAGAGGCAAATACGTAGTCACTAAAAGACCCAGCTTACGACTCAAGCCCTGGGCGTGGTACAAAAGTAAAGATCTATTCGACGCATTCAGAGAGTTCGTTTTCATTGAGGATTCCAATTGTTTCTCTCCTGGATTCTATCACGACCTGGTGGACGTTACGAGACAAGCATTGCAATACCGGGCTGAACAGCTGTATATTAACATGGTGGACAACTTGAGCTATAACACATGGTCGTTTAACTCTTCAATTATCGAGTTCCTCGACGTTATGAACGACATGGAGACTATACTGGCCTCGAATGAAGATTTTAAAATCGGTAATTGGTTGCGCAATGCACGGGCGGTGGGTAAGACACATCGAGAGAAGTACATTTACGAATTGAATGCACGGAATCAGATAACGTTGTGGGGACCGAATGGGGAGATATCGGATTACGCTTGCAAGCAATGGGCGGAGGTTTTCCACTACTATTACAGGCCGAGGTGGGCCAAGTTTTTGTCAGCTGCCTTGGACGCCGCTATTAAAAAAGAAACGATACACGAGCCGACGATACAGAGGATCATAAAAACAACAGTCGAGGAACAATTTCAGTACATTGAAATAGACAATTTGCCTCAACCCGATACCAGAGATACAGCTTTGAATTTGTATACAAAATGGGCGTATGTTCCGGAGCTTCTTGATCTACCTTTGGCAGCAATAACACCGAAAAATCGGAGGCGAACCACTTTGGCAGATATTGTTGAGGACGACGATGTGGTTAACGAGCAGCCTACGGTGACAATGATTTTTCCAACTACTCCAGTGTAACAGTACAATATAATGTACAACTTTTCTATGATATTATTGTATTGTACTCCAAATAAATATTACTAATGAAATATATTTGAGGATCAAGTTTTAAGTTGTTATTTTTCATTTTAGAGCTTTGAATCTATTATTGTGATTAGGATAACAATAATTAAGTACTTATTTCAAGATTATAGCACTTAGCCTAAAATCTACGAGTATTATTTAAATTGAATCGAGTTTCAACAACTAAAATACTAGATATTGTTTTAAACTTTCATGGTCACTAACATATAATTACAGTTACTCCATGACCTTGCAACAGTGCCGAAATACCATCGGAAACTCAAAATTAACCCTTTACCTACGGGCCCTTGGAAACCCAAAGTCGCCTCTCAATACGGGGTATTTTAACCTATAAAATTGTTTGCTCCACTTTACATCAAGATATTTTAAAAAGTATGAGACTTACGGTATTGAAATTTGGAATATTATATTCTGCAACTAATGTAGTTTCATAATTACAAGCGCATTTTACGCTTAATTTGCAATTTTATTGTTTTTTTTTTGTCGTAAACCGTGATTTAGTATTGGCTTTGCCAAAATAACAATAGATACCACCCGTATTGAGAAGTGACTTTTGACCTATAGTTGCCATAGGTGCCTCCCGTAGGTAAGAGGTTAAGGTACATAGTAGAAACCCCGTCAGTAATAATAATTAAAATACTAGAATATGCTGAACTTCGAATATTAAATACGAGTATCGTGTAGTGTTACTATAAATATTATTTATTATTGAAATAGGCCTAAGCCCTCACCGCATACCTTACTTTGCTTGCAGCTTCAATAAAACTTTAATTCAATGAAAGGCCTGGACCTCTTCAGTTTGCAGTTTAAAGACTAAAGCCTGAGCCTCATTTTGGCTGAACCAGCTTCATATTTCACTCAGTCTAGCTGAAGCAGCTTCAGCTTCAGTGAAGTTCAAAGACTAAGGCCTGAGCTTCAGTCTGTCTAAAGCAGCTTCAACTGAAGCTTAAAGACTGAGACCTGAGCTTCAATCTGGCTGAAGCACAAAGACTAAGGCTTGAGCTTCACTCCGGGTGAAGCACCGTAACGGCTTGAGCTTCACCCCGGGTGAAGCATAACGACTAAGGTCTGCGCGCCTCAGTCTGGCTGAAGCAGCTTCAGTTTTAGTGGGGCTTAGAGACTACTTACCGCGACTTGCGGGTCCAGCTCGTCGTCGGCTCCCGTTCGTCCCGTGAAGCTTGCCTCAGTCTGGCTGCACCTGCTTCAGTTTTAGTGGAGCTTAGAGACTACTCACCGCGACCTGCGGGTCCCGCGGGTCCCGCTCGTCCCCCGGCGCCTGGTCGGGCGCGGCCGCGTCCCCGGTGGCGCTGCCGCCCCCGCGCCGCTCCTCACCCTCCACCAGAGACAGGAACCGCCCTAGCTCGGCCTCGTCGGGTGTGAGCCTTAGTCCGGCTGCAGCTTGATGACTAAGGCAGTCTAAAGCAGCCTCAGTCTGTCTAAAGAAGCCTCAGTCTGTCTAAAGCAGCCTCAGTGTGTCTAAAGCAGCCTCAGTCTATCTAAAGCAGCCTCAGTCTCTCTAAAGCAGCCTCAGTCTCTCTAAAGCAGCCTCAGTCTGTCTAAAGCAGCCTCAGTCTGTCTAAAGCAGCTTCAACTGAAGCTTCAATCTGGCTGTAGCAACTTAAAGACTACAGCTTGAGCCTCAGTCCGGGTGGAGCATCCTAAAGGCTTGGGCCTTACTCCGGGTGAAGCATAAAGACTAAGGTTTGAGCCTCAGTCTGTCTAAAGCAGCTTCAGCTTCAGCGAAGCTTAGACACTAAGGTTTGGTGGCGCGCCGAAACTTTAAAGACTAAAACCTGCCCCTGTCTGTCTACATCATAGAGACTAAGCCTTCACCTAGCTAGCCTCAGTCTGGCTGCACCTGCTTCAGTTTTAGTGAAGCTTAGAGACTACTCACCGCGACCTGCGGGTCCCGCGGGTCCCGCTCGTCCCCCGGCGCGTGGTCGGGCGCGGCCGCGTCCCCGGTGGCGCTGCCGCCCCCGCGCCGCTCCTCACCCTCCACCAGAGCTAAGAACGGCCCTAGCTCGGCCTCGTCTTAGTCCGACTTGAAGACTAAGGCTGGAGCTTCAGTCTGATTGAAGCAGCTTAAGGACTAAGGCAGAGACTCAGTCCGGGTGAAGCATACAGACTAAAGTTTGAGCCTCGGTCCGGGTGAAGCATAAAGACTAAGGTTTGAGCCTCACTCCGGGTGAAGCATAAAGACTAAAGAGTCTTTATGCTCAAGCTTTTGAGCCTCACCCCGGGTGAAGCTTAAAAATTAAGATTTGAGCTTCAGTCTGTTTAAAGAAACTTCAGCTTCAGTGAAGCTTAGACACTAAGGTTTGAGCCTCTTTCCAGCCGAAGCCTAAAGACTAAGGTCTACCCCTGTCTGTCTACAACATGACTACTCACCGCGACCTGCGGGTCCCGCGGGTCCCGCTCGTCCCCCGGCGCGTGGTCGGGCGCGGCCGCGTCCCCGGTGGCGCTGCCGCCCCCGCGCCGCTCCTCGCCCTCCACCAGAGCTAAGAACCGCCCTAGTTCAGCTTCGTCGGCTATGCGCAGAGGGGTCTTAGGGCCCACGATCGCGATTGACACGTTCTGGAATGGAAAACAATAGATTAATCTTCGGGCCGTTTTCTGACTTGTCGGCGCGGCAGCGACACGACATCAGCATGTTCGGCATACGCCTATATTTCAATGGAGCGTTCCTGATTAGCGCTGCAGCGGCGCGGAACAGACTCAGGACGCGGAACGCTGAATTATAAGCACTCAGTAAGCTTTCGGCACTGAATGCCGAGCGTGCTGATGTCGATTGCAAACACATTGCACGTCACAGTCAGAAAATGTTTACAATTTTTTTTATGCATGACAAGGCAGGTATTGACATGACATTGATATGACAATACTGGAGAGACAAGAGAAAAGCAAGTAAACATTAAAATAAGTGTATCAATACACTAATATTTTACTGCATTAATCATTCTACCTACACTGAATTAAGCCCCCAGGTGGGATAAGAGCATTACAAGCCAGGATCACCATTATCACCGGCATGACGCGACTATCGCAAAACTAGCCTGGCAGTACCAAACATTTTGCTGGCTTTGGTGTGCAGAAAGCTTTACTAATTTCTGTACAATCACAGCTGGCGACTGGATATGCACACCACATCATTTTAAAGACGCTTTTAATAAGCCTGAATTAATTGCAGAAAATAAATACCTTGTTATTCAAATCAACTTCATTAGGCAGTGTATCCCTCAAGGCTCTCAGACCGTGAGCGACCAGCTCCTGCAGATCGCAGTCCTGGAACGAAGCGAGGTGCTTCTCTAGGTAGGTCCGGGCAGACTGGGAGCGGGCACCGATGGCCATGGCTCGGCAGTCGAAGTAGTTGGCTGATGGGCACGTCTGGTAGATGTGAGGGCCTTGATCCTGAAATTTTGATGGTTGAATATTAAATATTTTAGAATTTGGAAATTTATAAAGAGTGATTCAAATCTAGACACTGAACTGGAAGTAATTTCACTTTACAATAAAAAAAGTTTATGCATATCCCATAATATCCCTCCCTATAGTCATACGGTAGACAGCTTGTTGTTCATGTTAGCATGGCTCAATAATAGTATGCACTATTGCCTAAGTTTAATAGCACAGGCTATGTGTTATTAAATGTAAATTAATTCATGGAATTTCACTTTTTACTACAATTTATTAATGTCTAGAAAACAATTCATAAACTGAAGCAAGCTATAAGATTCCTACACGAAATAAGAATTTTCTACCCTTTTTTATGCATAGATAAGTAAGTCACTTACTTATATCCAAAGTAGCACACTTGAATAAAAAGTATCACAAAGTAAGTAAAAAAAATACACAAATAATGCTCACATCGTAACCTGCGACAAGCAATCCCACGCCAAGGGGCCTCTTGTCGTACCTCTGGGTGCAAATCTGCATCTTGTTGCCGACCAGGCCGATCAAGCGACCAACGGGCATCGGAGCATCATGAGCGTACTTATGGTTCAGGCACTCCGTGCGCATGAAACGGCTGTAAATTGAAAACAAATACAATTAAATATTATTAATGGATTGTGTATAAATAAAGCTACTGTACTGTTTTTATTTTTTAAGTTCACATCTATAGTAATATTATAAATGCGAAAGTAAGTCTGTCTGTCTGTCTTGCTTTCACACCTAAACCACTGAACGGATTTTGATTAAATTTAGCATAGAAATAGAGTTCCGAGAAAGGACATAGGATAGTTTTTATCCCGGTTTTTGAAGCAGGGACGCACGCGATAAAGTTTTTATGTGACAGACAAATTTCAACGCAGGCGAAGCCGCGGGCGGAAATCTAGTGTATTATAATTCTGAATAATTCATGCTGTTTGTTTCCTAAATAAGAAAAAAGCTACTTTTGTTTGTCTCTACAACATGGTCAACATGCTTCATTGAATTAGTTCCACCATATTATGTGATTTGTATTTCTTTTTGATGGTTATTTTAGGAATATACCTACATAATTAATTTTAGTAAATGTAACTTTGAATATGGTTGGTATTACATGTTATTAAAGTCACCTGATAATTTTAAATAAATATAAATTGGTTTAAACTTTGAAGATAGACTGCAAAAGAAAAAGCCCAAGGGAAAACTAAAATTACAAACCTCAACATCCTAGCGTCAGCAGTCAGCCCAGAAATGGAAATGCCAATATGATCATCAATAGGAATAATCTTCTTCTGGTACGCAGACAGCTCACTGACCGCCCGTTTCAGAGCGATCAGCACCGCAAACTGTTTGTTCTTCAAGCCGATGGTCGCGGAGCCCAGCTTCACCGCTTCCATGGCGTACTCGACCTGGTGGAGCCGGCCCTGGGGGCTCCACACTGTGACGTCACTGTCATACTGGTTTCTAAACTGTAATAACGGAAAAAAAGTTGTTAATTTATTATGATTTACAAAATTATGAGATAGAAATATGTTTGTCAGATTCGTTGTTTTGGTACTGCTACACAACATAACTGATTCTAAGCGTAGTTTTTTAATGGGAACAAACAATACTGTCGAGTATCATTGTAGGTTATAATTTTGAACAAAACTTTAATGCAACCGTTTTACGGTTCCCAAGTTTGTGAAATCATGAAATATATGCATAAAATTAATGAATGTATACTTTTAACTCGCTTTTTAATTGATTCGTTAGCTAAACAAGGAAATAAAGCGTCCGGCTACTACAATGACATAGCAAATTCATCTAATGAATTTAGTACGTAAGGGATTTACTTATAACAATAAACATTTAGATAATGCAAAAAAGGGTTAACTTACCATGGTTATTTAGTAATATTTCTACAGTAAGCTCGTTGAGAAAATAGAAATTAATTTTTTTCTTGCGGGACGCGATGACTATGAAAATGTCAAACGTAAACGATTTTGACGTTGACATTTTACTTTTTATTATTGTCAATACGACAGTATGTAGTTTCGTTTATACAGTCATCGTAATTATTTTCTTTGAAATATGAAAATACATAATGAAAATTGACAAAAAAACAAAATTTTAAGATATTTTTTAAGCATACATAGTTGTGTATGTAAAAGCAAACATGGATTACTAAGCACCTTCTAGTGTGAAATGAACCGTATCGACAAGAGCGGGAAAACAGATGAAGTTTTAAAAAACTTTACGGTAGGATTATACGAGTAGTATCCACAGAAGTGGAGCTGCTCAAAGTTTAGCTGAGATACACTGGTACATACACCTCTTTCTTAGGTACAACACCGTGTATGTACCTAACCCTTCATTTGGCAAGACACAAATTGTTTGATTTTTTCAATAAAATCTATTTAGACCTAATTGTTACTATCAAATAAAGTTAAGAAAAATAGTAAAAAAAATATTTGGTTGGTATTTTCGCGAAAAACGATTGTTGCTTATTTACCACATTGCCAAATAGGGGTACTTAAATAAAACATTGAGATATATTATAGAATTATTTTTTTTATATGAAAATCTTAAAAAAATCAATCGTATTTCACATTTTATGCATTAAACTTTTTTTTGGCCATTTTCGCAAAGTCAACAATGACCTTTTTCTCCAACATTTGATAGATGACGTATGTCATCATACTTCACGATCAATATGCCGAGCCAAGGTTGGCTTTATATTTTCTCTTTAGCTTCTGAAACTGGTATGTTACCGTTATCTGCTATAGTTGTTGACTTCAACGCAAGAAAAATGTGTTTATCATTTAAATCAGTTCAGCGGTATAAGTGTGAAGACAGACAACACAGAGACAGACAGCAAATTCCTCCTCTCTCCTAATATGCTGTGCCCGACAGGGTCCATAATTGCATCAAAAGTAATTACTATACCATCTCTATAACATAATTCATGTAATACATGATTGATTTATTGTGTATTGACACTCTTTTGTATTAACAAAAAGCTAAACCTATTTTGTTAGCTGTTTGGCACTGTTGCTTCTAGGCAACATCGAGGTTCGGAAGCATGTCATGTATTAGAAAACACAGTTTCTACGCCAAATATTGCTTTATATGATTAGTTTGATTTATTATGAATGAAATTTAGACAAAACAAAAACAATTAGAGATGATAAAATAGTACAAAATCATAAAACTTCCGTCTTCGTTATTCTCATTGCGCGTCATCTTGGCGTCTGACAGAAATATGGATATGAAATCACTCAAAACTCAGTCGACGACCGATTTACTAGTGTTTTGCTGAACTAAGCTTTGTAACAAAATCGAATGATTTGCACAAAACTTATTATTTGGTGCTGTAGAAATATTCAAAGTGGTTGTTGCTTAAAAGCATCACTGCCAAATGAAGGGCTAAGAAAGAGGTATCTTAGATCTATTTGACATCAATCATACATAAATACCTAATTATTCGATATCTCAACTATTTTAAACAGATACTTCAATTTAGTTTTAAAAACTTAACTAATTTTCAATTACCTGTAAATGAAGATTTTTGGTTCCATTGTAATGGATAAGGCTCGTTTTATCAGCTATTAAAAAGTATGTCAATTGATTGGGGGTTTTAACATGTAGCTACTTACTCGTATTTGGCGCCATATTCTTTCCTTCTAGAACCTAGTCCTAGACTCCTAGAAGATAGAGCTCAAAGTTGCAAGCGGGCTATCTAGAGGACTATGCTCGCGCTCTTTACGAGATCGAATTTTATTATTTTCTGCCAAATATAGACTTTTAAAAGGCGCATAAAATACCCAATAAATAAACTTTTTTATGACAGTAAGTAAATTATAGATTCAAATCACAACATGATTACCTCAAATGTGCATGTACCTACCTACACAGGCTACATACTTGGGTACGTGCCTAGCTCACCTACAGTGGTCAACGTAGTAAACTGCTGACCGTAGAAATATTTCACTCTAATATAATGCGACAGATACGACACATATTGTGTGTTCTTTGAGACTGTCAGCCATTTTGAAAAATGGTAAGGCGTGTAGCGCATCCGAAACTAAGTTTTCTTTTTCACAAAAACAAGTTAAGTATTTTTTACTTGCCTTTTTCCTTTCACTTTACTCTTTTCACTGGGTTTTACAGTACCTATTGTGTATGAAGAATAGTACCTATTTTATAGACCTCTCAGATCAGAAATAAGGTAGGTAAGGCTTTAGGCACAACTTTAGGTAGGTATCTACTTTTTTACTTCAACTGAATGTCAGTAAGTTATATCTTTTATCATTAAAAAAGTGTTATTGACCAAGAACATCAGTCAAACTACTTTTGACAAAAGTGGTTTTGACCGATGCGATGAGTTTTCTGTAACATAATACCTACCTACAGGCTATTTGGCAACAAAAATGTATAGTCCGATGTGCTGTCGACTGTGCCTTAAATTATTATAAATGCAAAAATAAATCTTAGACCTATACTTTTAAGATTTTTTTTTGTGTTTTATTTCGATTTCCGCAACAAGCGAATTTTTTATTGAGCAATAATAACTTTTGTTTTATTTTGGGAGGATGAAAATCTTAGCTGCTTACCTCTTTGTATCTACCTAGACTATTATTGCCTCAGTTCTGAGAACAATGGAGCTAAGATGGCAGATTTCTCGGTTGCAGCGACACTTTCCAGCTATTGTTCTACAAAACCCATCGCAAGACAGGCCTGTAGGTATAGCAACAAGATGTGCTTTTAGTTACAAATTATTTGTCTGGGCCTGTTAACACTAGAAAGACCAAGGCAGTCAAATTGGCGGCAAAGCAATTTCATTGTTAAATATTTCACAAACTATGTTTTTGTTTCTTTTCATATTTTATGACTTTTCCTAATTTGCTTTTGTTAAGCTAAATCTTTATGAAAAAGAAAATAACAATATGTAGTATATGAGTTTCGATGACAAATACCTACTAAGACCGCGCACCGTCAATGTGACGGCATACATATAAAGGCGGCGATAAGAATAGTAAACAACGATCTTCAAACTAATGTGGGTACTTTTGTTTTTATTTATGTTGAATTGAATTCTGAGTAAGTTATTACTGCCTAGCTTGTTTACATTTTACAGTAGACATTGGTTTCGTTCGGTGAGCAGTCGTGGTTATGTGGTTTCGAAACTAGTACAACCCTATTTCCAAAAGGGCTGAAACGTAACCACTGACAAGTTTTTCACGTCTCTAAATTTGGCTAAAAAACGAATGGTCGAAAAGACTAGTATTGTTGGAACAATGCGGCGTGCAAGAAGAGAAGTACCACCGATTTGTAGAGGTATTCGTACTATAAGATATGAAACTTTCATAATGAAAACCGAGACCTATACTAAAATGTTCGTCACCTTCGTGGCATCACCTTCGTGGTGTTTTATACACGAAGGTGATTTTAGGCCACGAAAGTGATTTCTTGCTTTGGTTTATTTTAAAATATAGTGACTGGTGTTCATGTTTTTATAATATTTTAATAACTGGATTATAAACTAAACTAAATTATACGTGGTGCCTAAGTAGAGTTCAGTACATCAATAAAAAATAAGGGCCTCGTATTTTTGTTGTCTGTCTGTATGACTGTATGTATGTCTGTATATGTGACTGTGTATCTGTTTGTAAGATAAATTTAATCTGAAGTTTGAGTTAAAAGTTGTACAACAAAAATACGAGGCCCGCTGGCCTAAATAAAAAATATATTTTTGTTGAGGGACTGATAATCAGTTAGAGTTCTTTTTTTATTGAGGTACTGATAATCCGTTTTTTGCTTCTTTAGCATTTCAGAATGCCACCAGGGTCACCCTTAAAACCAATTGCGTAGAATCTTGTAACTTAGTAGGTGACGTTATAACCCTTACTACCTATCAAGGAAAACCAGTAAAAATTGTTATTATTTTGAGTACTCTACACCCCAACGTAAGCATAGGTACTGATAAAAAAAAGCTGCCTGAAACAGTTGAATTTTATAATGCAACAAAATTTGGTGTAGATATCATCGATCAAATGGCACGCAAATACACGGTAAGAGCTGGAAGTCGAAGATGGCCTGTTCACGTTTTTTTACAATATACTTGATTTAGCAGCTATAAACTCGTGGTTCTATATCAAAAAGTCACAGGAATAAAAATTTCTCGTCATTATTTTATCCTTCAACTAGTGAGTGAACTAGGTACGTGAAGAGTATGTGTGAAAAAAATCCACTTCAACTGCGACTCGGAGACAATAAACTAATTCTGAAACAAGTGAACCATGTACTACAAACAATAAGAGGCGGCAATGTCAAATCAATAGTAATTGTAAAAAAAAATGAAACATGAAAACTGCACTATCTGTAAAAAAGATGTTTGTGGAAAATGTACAAAAGAGTCTAAAAAAACTATCACTTGTTACAAATGTTACTAACTTTAATGCTAAATTGTTTACTAATATTAAAAATAATTATGTGTTATTTTTATTTATTTTTTTTTATTTAAAATCTGTAATAATTTCATAAGTATTCTCACTTAATCTCTAGTACCGTCAAATTGACCGCTGCGGTCTTTGAAGGTATAGCATGCAGCCCGGCCCTTCTAGTGTTAAAACGTTAGGTTTTTACCATAAATGACTGCTATGAAAACAAAAAACCTGCTATGTTACCATAGGGATCACTTACAAATTAGGGATTGATGGTAAAAACGGGCTTAAGGTTACTTACTTACCTAAAATAAGAAAAAAATACCAAAGCTGCAAAGTATTGAAAGAAATATTTTTACAAGCTTTACGAGTATAAGTGACTTCACTTGTTATTTTCGTGTTTGTTTCTTAAAACACCATCAACATGTTGTAAGTGCGTTTTCTTTTAAGAGCCTGCAATTTTGAATCTATAAAGAGACAAATAATGTTACTATTTAACTTTTTGCTTTTTAAATCTCTCTCAAAAATAAAACATTCTAATGTTCGTAAATAAATTAAAAATTCAGTAAAGAAGATGTTACTACAAGTCCCCCAAAATATTCAATACATACGCCCGTATTCACAAACATTACTAAGAGGTCTCACAGTGCGCGTGGACGCACAGGGTGACACACGAATATGGGCGTTCGTTTGTGAATACGGGCGTAAATGTTGTAAGTAAAAATATTATTAGGGAAACCCTACCTTCAGTATGGATGGAGGCACATCTACAAGTCCGATAGGGGGCAATTCTCAAAGCAAACTACAAATTGCCAGTCACTCGAGAAGTACTCGAATTATAACGCACTATTATTTAGCAATAAATATCGGACTAATAGTGGAGGCTGGGCGCCGAGGAGTCGCCATCGGATCCAGAGTCATGTTTCACTCTATCCTTCATTATTATATGGGGAAACTAAGATTGTCATTAATTTTGCGATCGTTTTACAAATAAGTAGGTAATGCCTAGGTTATTGGTGTCGATCTTAGGCCCTTTATCTTTGTTTTAAAATGGAAAAATAACGTCATAACTAGGTACCTAACTGCTAACTTATCAAATGTACCTACGAGTACTTACGTGGTAAAATCATATAGGAATAATAAAAATTACTTTATGATTTTTTAAGAGGTGATAATTTTAAACTTACGAAAAAACATATTTATTAGGTGTTATTATTAGGCATTTAACAGTAGCTAATTAAAGAACCTCCAAGTTGGAAAAACAATTTGATTCAATTGCTTGTAATTAACTGTAAAAATTGATTTAAGTCGCTTTGAAATAGGACACCTACCCATTTATAGGCCAAGAAGTAGGCGAACAAGAAGTGACGTAGCTACGTATTTATTTTTGTGAAAATTATTTTACAAAATAATAAATTAATATTCCACACTGTGACTACCTACTTACTTCGTTCGTTCGTTCGTAAAAGCCGAATGACGTCCACCAACAAAGGCCTCCCCCAATAGTACCTACTTAATTCTTCAAAATTCAAATGATAAAGATATTTTTTTACTTCTTAGATAGAAAGTGAAGCGTCATATTTAACTAGTAGTTTTGTTGAGTACCTTAAGTGTTCGTGAACGTAGTAAATGAGTCACTTTTGAAGTTTTCTCAAGAAATCCGTGTCAGATTTCAGTACATAAAAATTAAATGCCATATCTTTACTGAACCTCAAGAGAAAGGGGGGAATTTCATCTCATTTAACTTCATCATTGTGCTATGCCCCGCGATGTTACAAGCTGTAAAACGTAGTCTATGTGTTTTAATCCAGGGTGTCCGCTAGGTAACTTCATAACTTTGATTAAAATCGCTCCAGCCTTTTAGACGTGAAGAAGTAACAAACATAAATACTCACACACTCACTTTCGACCTTGGCACTTTCTATCATAGTAGTATTAGTAGGTAAACTTGAGTGGCAAAAAAATCTATACAGATCTCAGACCGCAACCTTTTTGAACAAAACATTTCAAATCGCCTTGAGACTTGAGACAACTCCATTATTTTCCCATTGGATTCCCCGCGTTCCTGTCCGCCATGAAATATGTGAGCATTTCGACAGCGTTTTATTATGATTTACAACCACGAAAATATGTAGGTGGTGTAATACAAAACAAATGTTACAACTCTTCGGATGTTCATTTCAGGTTACACTACTTTTCGTTTAAGCTTAGGGCGTATAGGTCACTTAAACACAGCCTTACATGTCTGAAAATATTTATTCAGGGGTTTAAGGCTCTATATTATAATAATATGACAAATAATAAATAATCAGTTAAGTTGATTTAAAAAGTTATATTCAATCGACAAATTATAACATAGAGTTACGTATAGGCATCATCCTCGCACTCGGTGGACCGACGATCTCGGGAAGTTCAGTGCTTGATAAGGGCATCGCAGTCAGTACCAATCTTTGTGAAATGACTTAGTTGGGACTTGGGATAGGGAGAGGCTTTTGTCCAATGCACATCTTTTGATTGAAACTCACCTTTTGGAACTAGAATATCACTCTGTTATTTATAAATATTTAACTACATGTTCAGAGCCGTCGATCATTGTGACAAGAAACCCACCTAATTTGATGAGAACGTGAAAAACGACGGCAAATCAAGGTAAACACTGTGATATCTTAAATCTTTGTAATAGGTACTACTTTTCAACAAAAATGTGTACTATACAGGGTGTTAGGTAAATGGGTATATGAGCCGACACTAGCCCATGTTAACATGGTCATATAAATGGTATAGTGGAGTCAGAAATTTGATATCATAATTTTAATTTTTTTAATTTTCATACAAAATTAATTTTATAAAATCCGATTTGTATGAAAAATAACATAATTAAAATGAAGATATCAATTTTCTGACTTCACCATACCATTTATATGACCATGTTAACATGGGCTAGTGTCGGCTCATATACCCATTTACCTAACACCCTGTATAATATGCTGTCGACTGTACTTAGTTGGCAAGTCTATGTCGTAAAGCTCGTTACATACAGACATCGTTACAGAATGATTTTGTGTCATATGCAGATCTTCGATATTCAGTAATGATTGACAGCAGGCTTCAAAGAATATAAGATGACGATATTTTTTTGATATAGAGCTCAAAGAAAAGGGTTTTATCTGAGGTACATTTGGATAAGCACTGAGGTACCCACTATGTCTAGCAGCTACACATTACGTGTTTCTGTAGAAAAAACTGTTCGTTCGCATTCAAATACCTACTTTATTAGTAACTAACTAGCGGCCGCCCGCGACTTCGTCCGCGTGGATCCCGTTTTACCCCCTTAGGGGTTGAGTTTTGCAAAATCCCGTCTTAGTGAGCACCTACGTTCTAAAAGGAATCCTCATGCAAAATTTAAGACTCCTAGCACTTGTAGTTTCTGAGATTTCATGATTGAGTCAGTCAATCAGTGACCTTCGCTTTTACATATCTATGTAGATGCTATGCATCTATCTACATAGATGCTAGGTTATTTTCAGGGCACCTAAATGTAGTTATAATGTCCCAAATATAAGTAGCTTACCAATTTAACTCCAGTTCTATAAGTTAATTTCTTAAAAACTAAGGCTGGTGCATTGCACCATCTTACTTCAACGATAACAAACGTCAAGTCTGTCAAACTCCAATCAAACAAAGGCGGTTAAAGTTAAAATAAGGTGGTGTAACTCAGCCTTAGTAAAAGTGTTAATACGCCAAGATGAAACTTGTTATAACGCCATTACTTTCTTAACACTACTGAAGTTCTTTTATTTTTAAGCTTGCTGCAATAAATTGGCTCCTAAATTAAGTTAAATGCGAAAAGAATATCCGTAAGTAAATACAATGAAGGTGTCATCCATGTTGTTTTCCGTGGGTGGACACAACTTCTGGAACGCTGCCAAAACTCAAGCGACTGCTTATAATACTGCTAATTTCAATTTGCTACTACCAATATCAATTGCTTGTCAGTTTGTTTATTGACATTCTATCGTATCGTACTTTTCTTTCAGAGTTTTTGTGATAATAGGTATCCTACTCAACCTACTTTTTTATTTTACTAGGTTTTAGAGAGTTGCATCATTAGTTATTCCATCTCCCTTTCTTTTTACTTCTTTACCTTCCCTCTCCTTCTTGCATGACGCTTTAATGTCCTTTCCCTCTCCACGGTTTTGGTTTTAAAAAAAAAAATTATTTTATTACTGGTCAAGGTCATATTTTGTGTAACGATGTTTACTTTACCATAAGCTCGAGAATGTAAGAGTCTATTCGGTTTTAATTAATAACAAATTACTATTAATTTAAAAAAAAATAGTTTCATGCCTCTGTGTGCTATTTCCCCATGACAAACATTTTCCTCTTCCATTCTTCTTACCATAGATATATTAACCGTAATTATGTACCTAGTGCAAGCATAGCCATGGGAAAAAGCCAGTTTACCATGGTGACTTGTATAGCGATTAAGCCATAAGCAGAAATATTGTCACTATCA
Organism: Ostrinia furnacalis; assembly: GCF_004193835.3. Taxonomy (NCBI): domain Eukaryota; kingdom Metazoa; phylum Arthropoda; class Insecta; order Lepidoptera; family Crambidae; genus Ostrinia; species Ostrinia furnacalis. The sequence continues at coordinate 188,801 of NW_021135018.1, forward strand.
TTCTATTTACATCTCCCTACCCACAATATTGTCTCGACTCACCCTACTTCTTTGTCGTCGTAAATTCGACCTTATGTTAATATAGCAAAGTTTACTATTGCTTACATAGCATTGTAGGGTAGTTGTACACATTACGCACGACTTACATGGCTGATGTACTTATGACGCGTGTAAATAACAAATAATAATTATTAGTTAATGGTATTTGGCCTTTCGAACAATAGAAAATCTGAAAACTGAAAGAAAGAATACTGAGTCTAATGCTATGATTCAGCATCTTTGTGACGAATTCGCTACAGAATACTCCTTAAAATACGAATGGCTTCGTGTATTCCATTCAATTTCTTGGATAAAAGTAGATACCAAGTTCATTAAGAACTTAAAAAAAGTTGTCTTATAGGTATCCTAGACAGAAGATGGATTCTATAGAGCTCTGGGACGTTATTATTTTAAAGAAGGATACTCACATATTCCAAACATTATTTTTTGTTCTATCAACAGTTAAACATACCGGTACAGAAAATCTTTTAAGTTAGATTTTATTGGTGGTTTCCACCCTAAACGTCGCCGGCTTATCGTTGAATTTTGGGATTCGGTGTATAAGTAGTAGGGGTGCGTTAAATTTTGAAGATTTGAGTTGAATTTGTTAGGAAATCGATTTACCTAGTAACCTCGGTTCGACATAAATATTCTGCTATTTGGCAAATTCCTTAAAATTTTGACGTCGAATCTCTATAAGGTCTATGGACCGCCGAGACGGACTTAAAGCTGTAGACCATGGATATTATTCGTACAAGGGAGTTTATAGGTACAGTAGGTACGCATGGGTGGAAAAAGAGGTGAAATAAGATTTTGTTTTCATGATTTATTTGTTTGCCAGATGAGCACTGCATAATTTGTTATTTGCAACTTCCACTTCTGCTGTCATGTGTAGATTGGACACAAAACTGCTCAGCAAGGTTTGATAAACTATATTTTCAGAAGAAAGACATTTTTGTAATATGCGTGGGCGGTTGCTTTAAGCAGTCAGTCTTATAGACGCCATGCAACCAAAATAGTACCTTTTACAGCTACATAATACTACAGTATTTTGCTTGATGGGCCGTCGTTTCATTGGTATTACTCGAGTGAGTCAGAAATTCGATCAAAATATATCCATTAAGAATAAACAGCTTAAGAAATGTAGTAGATAAATTACCAAACTTGTAATACAGTAGAGAGCGATACAACGTGACGTCATTAAATAAAAATACCAAGTACTTATAGAATTATTATTCTGTGCTAATAATATAGTATGTGCTAAATACTTCTTGGTGATTGTGAAACTATCACTCCACTAGGAACCGAGCCCGGGATCTCTAGGTCTGAGTCAGGTGGTCTTACCACTAGACCACAGAGGTGATGTATGTGCCGTATTGTATGTAAGATGAATCATCATCATCATCATCATCATCATCATTTCAGCCATAGGACGTCCACTGCTGGACATAGGCCTCCCCCAATGCTTTCCACGTTGATCGATTGGTAGCGGCCTGCGTCCAGCGTAAGTGTAAGATGAATATGTTCAATAAATAAATGTAAACTAATGAGTTGTAAACGAATAAGGTGTTTAATAAATAAAGTGTTTAATAAATAAGGTGTTTAATAAATAAGCTATTTAACAAATAAGGTGTTAAGGTACAATTTAATGAAGCGTGCAGTATAAATGGTAGTTGTTCGTTGAAGTCTTTTGCAAGGAACGCGGCTCGCGCCCCCAAGGTCGCGAATCGCATGGCTTTGTTCAGTCGAGTACAGGCAGGGGCATAAGTATGTATTATAAGTAGTTATAATCTTCACCTGAAAAATATATGAGACATTATCTTACATGTGCATTTAGCAAAATTTTTCATCAGTTTCTTTTAAAAAATCAGATAGTAATGAAACTTACAATGTACTACTAGCGGCCGCCCGCGACTTCGTACGCGTGGATCCCGTTTTACCCCCTAGGTGGTTTCGTGAAATTCTTTCTTAGCGGATGCCTACGTCATAACATCTACCTGCATGCAAAATTTCAGCCCGATCCCTCCAGTAATTTGGTCTGTGCGTTGATAGATCATTATGTCAGTCAGTCAGTCAGTCAACTTTGAGTTATACAGGGTGTCCCGTAATGTAACGCCAAGCCGGAACTGGGTGTTGAGGCAAGTTATGCTGGATATCAGAAAAATATAAAAAAAAATCTATGTGGCATTTTGTCAAAATAATAGGCATTTAAAAAAAATCAAAAAATTCTACTCCCGGTGACGGTCTATTTACTCGTGTTGCCACAAATCTTAACTTTTTCCAAATTTTTTTTTGTTATTTAACCCTGAATAATGCTTCTCTAAATTGTTATCAAAATTACAAAACCAGCTGCTCCAACTTGGATGAAAAAAATACATTATTCCCAAAAAAAATATCAAAATAAAAATATTGCCTAGTTTAAACTGACTGTACTGAAAACAAGTGCGAGTCGGGCTCGCGCACAAAGGGTTCCGTAGCAGCAAATATAATAAACTTATTATGTCAATTTATACACCTGGTGAATGGAGCCTAAACTCTCCCGATATTTTGCCTTGTACTTTTATGTATGAATATTAATTTTATATATGTATTTATAAATATTCCGAGCTAAAGAGGTGGCAAAAGCAATGGCAAACAAACCACAATCAATAGTATTCGGTTGTCGCTGAACACTTGGAAACTGNGCAATATACACGCCGCAGCTGCAATGCCGCGCTGCCGATTTCATAGTTTTGCAGTTTGCGGTTGCAGTTTGCGGACTGCGGCCCGTCTTGGAATTGTACCTTAAATCTTAATATTTGTTACCAACTTATCTGGCATTCGCTGGCACCATCTAATATGCCAGCCTGTTTTACCTTTATCATACATAGGTGTCGTCTTAGTTGGTACATAAAGTAGCTATGTGGGTCACGCTCACGCAGCATCTTGCTATTTGTATTATACCTACATTTTTGAAATTCTAATAATTCCGTAACCGAAATTATCCGAAACTTTTGGATAATCTGAAATGATTTCATATCCGTGACCGTAACCGAAACCGGTATAATTTATTATTCTAATATCCGTAACCGTATCCATAACCGAAACTTCATATCCTTATTATCCCTGTTGCCAAGTACAAGTGCAGGCAGAGCAGGTAGTAAAGGCGCGCGCGCACGGGTGACTTTTGTCACAGTATGTCAACTACTAATTACTGTCATGGTGACAAAAGTTTCTGTGACTGACTGCACGGTAGTCAGTCACAGAAACTTGAATTTTGGGCACATTAGAATAATAATTTTTAACCAAGGTAAATAAAGTTAAAAACGGGACTATTTCCAAAAAACCAAAAATTGTCGACAATTACAGCAAAAATTTACAAAGTGTTATACAATTTTGGAATCGTTACTAAATGCGCCAAATTATGACGTCACTTGCCACACTCGCGTAGTACATTTTTTTTTCAGTACAGTCATTTTAAACTAGGCACAATTTTTATTTTGAATTTTTTTTTGGGAATAATGTATTTTTTTCATCCAAGCTGGAGCAGCTGGTTTTGTAATTTGATAACAATTTAGAGAAGCATTATTCAGGGTTATATAACAAAAGAAAAATTTGGAAAAAGTGAAGATTTGTGGCAATACGAGTAAAAGGACCGTCACCTGGAGTAGAATTTTTAGATTTTTTTAAATGCCTATTATTTTGAAAATATGCCACATAGATTTTTTTTTTTATTTTTCTGATAACCAGCACAACTTGCCTCAACACCCAGTTCCGGCTTGACGTTACATTACGGGACACCCTGTATATATTTAGATCTAAACATTAATAACGATAGCTGATAAATCGAGGTTGGTGGTTCGCAATAACTATTGTCAGATGTCTTTGTTACAGACCTGTAAACCAAAGTTATTGTTTATCTGACAGATAAGATCCTAATAGGATATGGATCTTTTAGAAAAGATCTGATATAACAAACTATAAATTAGGCCACAATGTCGGTCCGCCGTGAAATTTTTTTTATGCATAACAAGTTGCCCTGTAAGTGCCTATTCACTCTCGCCTTGAAAAGGCCCGGATTTTAATCTTCAGGGAAGACAGCAATGAAAGCGCCCATTTATTCTTCAACGGTTTTATTAAGCTTTTGCTACTAATGAAATGATAAGGGTTGAAAAGTGAAAAAATGTGTAAATCTTCATAATTTTTTAAGTGTGGACCATTCACTTTCGAGCACACCTGTACACCGATCAGTGTGCTTACCATGAGTTTACGTTACGTGTGCTCGCTAGCGACTGTGTAAAAAAATGACATTAATTGTATGGCATATTGTGCAGCGCCCCTAGCGGCTACTTTCAAGAAACAAAATCTTCATAGAGATTTTTGACGTACTCGCTAGCGAGCACACCTAACGTAAACTCATGGTAGGTACACAGCCCGCAAACCTTACTATACCAATCCAAGTGTACAATGTACTACAATACATCCCACGCCATGGCTCATCTTCAGCCATGACGTCACGGGTGCGCATAAAACCATGCCTCGGCCGCTACGGAGCGCAAACTCTGCCGGCCTCCGCTACGGCGTGGACGTGCGGCTACGCGCTACAAACTTCGCGAGTTTGGTTTTGAATAGTGTTGGGTACGTACTTTTGTGAGTTTTAACTTTTAGTTTAGGTTTTCGGCTGTCTTTGGTAGGTTGGTTACATGACTTATAAAATTTATTTAATTTAAAAATATATAAAATATGACTAAAATTATTTTGCTTATGACAAAATTAACAAATAAATAGGTAATATTTTACTATCACAAATTCATATTACGAAATATTAATTCGCGTAGCTGTGAAAGTTCATAAAAAATCTCCAAAAATTACTTGAAAGTTAAAGTTTAAAGTACAATAAAGTACTCGACTCGTATAGATACGTATAGATTGATAAATACTGTCTTTTGTCTACTAGATTAATAAATATTAAGTAAATACTTTATTACTTTTGTGGTCAACAATTAACTACAACTTATGGATCAGTTTGCTCAGCATACGGTTTAGTATAAACTAAAAGCCATTTTTATTATATTGTACTACGTATTTACTAAATACTTTTATAGCTCTGAAAATTCTGTAAAAGTACATTAAATAAAAAGGTGTAAATCGCTTTTAAAACTGTTCTGGAAGTTTAAAAATTCTTCTGGTGAAGTATCGAATGCCCGTGTAACAATTTAACTTCGTTAAAGAATGCTCAAAGGGAATCGCTACTCAGATTTCAAGATTAGAATAACACTTAAGTACAATCTAGCTGTGTTTGAAATACTTTCACAAACCGAGTATTTTAATTTAAATGTAAAATTTATTACATAAAGCTTTAGGAATTCAAATTGCCACAAAACTTGTAGAATACATTTTATTTGAAAAAGGGTTAGTTTAAATTCAATTTTAAATCTTGGGATATTGAATTGATATCTTCATTAACGAAAATTATCAGTTTCTTCTCACTGACGACTGAATGACATTTAATTGTAATATTAGTTTAATTAATGTGGAGGAACACTATCTGTGGTCGCGATCCTCATCAGTGAGGGACCGCGGAAGAAGAAGAAGAAGTTTAACATCTTCCAAGTCTGAATCACAAAACCAGAAACCTTACTTCAATCAAATTGAAATTTAGCTGACATGAAAATACACACACAAATATTGCTATAGTTTCAGAAATAAAAACAGGAGAGCTAAACGTGACTGTGATTCAAAAGATTAAACTTTTACTGAACTGCACTAACTAAACTTCATTCTGAGAATATTGACAAGCAAGTTCATCTGTAAATGAGTATATTCGTACATGAGTCAAAATACAGATAAAATAATATTAATATAAATCTTTTGCTTAATTATTGTCTTGGTTCGTACGTCGATTAATCTGCACATCATTATGACTCCCATAACTTCCATTCTACACCACCACTCCCGTAATATTAAACTACCTACACCAAGCTTGTAAAATCAGACAGATAACGATCCTTTAAATGATCTAATTTCTACATGGCAGTCTAAATACTTTTTTTTTTTTTTTTTTTTTAATTTATTGTATTTTTTTTTTGTTTTTCCTTTTAATGATACTTGCTCATACAATAATAACCCCCTAGGAATCGAACCTGCAACTCAATTGGTGCTGGTGTACGATACGCGAACCTCTGTGCCTAGAGGCCGTCTTAGAATTATTATCTTTGTTAATCTACACTTATCGCTATAAAATAGTGGCAAAACAATACATAAATTCTGCATAATATTAGGACAAGAAGTTAGTTATATTAATATTAATGTATTAAAAGTAACTCAGTCTGCGAAACAATTTTGATTAACCAAGATCTCAGATCACATTCCCTTCTATGATCTGAGATCAAGATGAAGATGGAACTTAAAAGATGGACATATAAGCTTCCTTTTGAAGACCTAAATTAATTTCTAGAGAGATATGAAATCTGTACCTAACATTTCAGTGCCAATACATAAGTTACATATGAAATAGTGTTCTTTTCCAAAAAGTTTACATTTTACAGCTTTGTTTTTGTCGTGAGCTTTCTCACTGAGCTAAGCTTTCTGTAATAGGACAGAAGTTGGCATATAATTTACAGTCAAGCTTCAGCCGTAGCATCTCCAAGCAAACCCGTAGCACTATTTCGTAGTCGTTTATTTCGTAGCTACGAAAACTAACGTAGGCTGAGTTGCACCACCTAAAAGACAATGCCGGAAATTGGCGTCTTTTTTTTTCGCGCGGCCATCAACCAAACGTTTTTTTTTTATTACAAAATAGTGTAATAGACCAAACTTACTATTACATGTATACCTCTAAACTCAGTCTGAACTGAGTTACGAGCTTTAGAAGTTTGATGATTTTACATACTAGATTTGCTTTTTGCGCGCAAATTTTGCAAGAAATTGCAACAAAATAGTGACATTGTATGTGTAAACAAACAATACCATCCATTAAAGGCTCCAGACATCAGTGTGGAGCAGAATCAACGCAATAAAAAAATAGCGCAATATTTTGTTGCAATTTCTTACAAAACTTGCGCGCAAAAAGTAAATCTACTTAGTATGTAAAATCATCAAACTTCTAACGCTCGTAACTCAGTTCAGACTGAGTTTAGAGGTATACATGTGCTAGTAAGTTTGGTTTATTACACTTTTTTGTAACCAAAAAACAAAGTTTAGTATATGGCCGCGCGAAAAAAAAAAGACGCCACCTTCCATACAAAATCTGGCATTGCCATTTGATCGTAACTATAACGATAACCGGCGTTTTTGTATGGAGTATGACTGGTTTTTGACGTTTGTCACAGTTAAAGTAAGATGGTGCAATCCAGCCTTAGTGAAGAGTAGCGATTATTGCATGTCACATTCAGCTGAGCACGAGATATTTTTATCACTGTTCTTTCCTTTTTATCACTATAACTGTTCCATTCCGCGAAAATTAACTATTTTATGGAATGTTAAGGGCATAAGTGTGGTAATAGAGTCGCTATTCCCTTGGGCAACCAGAAAACTATTCTTGTGCTGGTTTAAGTGTCTTTTTAGCTATTGTTGACCCTGTAGAATGGTTTTTATATTACACTTTTAGAAATCGGCATTACCATAATGCAATGTCAGTAATGTTTTAAACGTACAATTTTGTGTCATAGATATTTAGACTGATAACATAATTATTCTTGTTGCTGATGCATTCAAATGAATACCAATGAATTTTTATCATTAAGTTAAATTCAGTTCAATGAGACGCTTTAAATTTTTATGGACCTAAATGTCCTCATGAATGCAAAGAATTTCAGTAAATGGGGTCTAAATTACAGTCATAATGGATACTCGTCGTGTGCACATACGCAATTTCAAGGTATAAGCATCGTAAGTGTGTAATCTATACTTATAATAAATCTGTAGAGAGGTCAATTCTGTACATGAAATATATTTTCAAAATAACTATTAGGGAGTGATAGTGATCGATACTGATGCCAAAAATGCAATCAGTAAAATTTTTGTCTGTCTGTCTGTCTGTCTGTCTGTCTGTCTGTCTGTATGTTCCTTATAGAAACAAAAACTACTCGACGGATTTTAACGAAACTTGGTACAATTATTCTTCATACCCCTAGGCAGGTTATAGAATACTTATAAATTCCCACGGGAACGGGAATTAGCGGGAAAATCCTTTTGTATGAAAAATCTAAATCGCTTAAGTTAGACGCTTGTAATTTGGAATCCAGGTACCTTAGTAAACTTAAAGCATAGTTACTACAGGATATTGCAAAATTCCCACGGGAACGGGAGTTAGCGGGAAAAAACATTTGTATGAAAAAATCAAAACCGCGTAAGATAGATGAAGGGGGTAAAACGGGATCCACGCGTACGAAGTCGCGGGCGGCCGCTAGTTTTTAATAAGTAGTTAAAAAAAATTATACGATCTCAACGAACAGCGGAGTTCAAAAATGTAGTTTTAGATCTTTTACACGCTATTAACTATGTATGGAGAGGAAAAGTCTTGCTTCATAAATTCTTGATTATAATTTGCTTCCTTGTGTTTAAAGATGCGGTTTTAAATAGGATAGTACGAGAGCCCACGACCAAAACCATGTCTCATAGCAATACGGCAAAAACCCTATAAAATCGTTAGATTGTATGATTCTGAACCCGACTAGGTGTGTAGTAACGGTCGAAAGTGTAGCAACTGCGTTTCTGCTGTTTCAAAAAAAAAAGACAGTCGGTATTTATAGCAATACGTCTGATAGTGAAAATGTACATAGATTTTATAATTGTATTACGAAAAAGTTTGTTTTCAGACATTTTGCGCGTAGCATATAGCCTGAGCGAATTTTTGAAAATGTCAACAAATTTAGCCGACCTGTATACCTTTACGGGTTTGCACTACACCACTAACGTCTGAAAAATATGTTTCCGGTATCTCAGAACTATCATTCAACTACAGTCTGCAAATCAGACATATTGCTATGATGCAGTTCGGTAAAATTCTTTGACAATTCGGTCAGATCAAACGCTACGCGGAAAATGTCTGATATTGTTTTTTTCGAGTTCAGGATAATCGTATCTATCGATTTGATGCGGTTTTGGCCGTATTGCTATGAGACAAAAATTTTGGTCGTGGGCTCTCGTACTATGAGACTTATTTCAAAAATATACCCTAGAGAAAAACGTTCAGTGAGATGTATAGACAGAAATTAAGTAAGAAGAATATTTGGCTTTGATTTCCACGAAAGAAGACTTATTATTTCAAATCCAAGACAGTGATTTGTGTTCACTGTTCAAAAGTATCTACAAGTCTGAATGAAAAACCATTCGTCTGTTAACAAATTTATCTTTGAAAAGAAATAAAACTGTACAATCATAAAGTAAAAACTTCGTTAAATAAATCATCCAAACATTAACCATTCGCGCTAATGGCAGAAACAAAAAGAGCGCCTGGCCAAATGCCAGAGCAAAAGATTCACTTAGCAAAACCTTGCGTGATTTGTAAAGTGACGACACTTTTCCGACTTTTCAGTACGCACAGTAAATTAAGGTGAATTTTCAAATAAGCTTAGTTAACTGAAAGTTTTTGAAGCATCTTCTTTTATCTTTAGGATTATAGATTCTGAGGATTTCAGTAAAAGATTTACCTACTTACTATTTAGTAGCGAGAAAGAAGCTGACCCAGCAAACGTTGTTTTGCACGTAGGTGTAATATCTTAGTGCATACCCTACGGGTATGAAAAATAGTATACATCCTATTCTTAGACCTACTACTATACACATATTTCATAAGAATCGGTCAAGCCGTTTCGGAGGAGTTTTGTTACAAACACTGTGACACGAGAATTGATAAAATCAAGAAGTAGGTACCTAGCTTTCTTTTATAGTATGTGGCTAATATATTTTTAAACTTCCAAAAGAAATAAATCAAGGTTTTCAATAATGTTTTTGAGCAAAACCAACATATTTTGAACGCAACCTATTTTCGCTTCATTATCCTCTCCCGTTCAAAATAAATTAGGAGGATATCCTAATTTTCAAGATTTCAGTGTTTGAAGGTAATTCTAAAGTACCTAAAGGTCCCACTCTGTTCTGAACAATGCTGTTTGTGCTGCATTAGTGCTAAACAGCTGTTAATAGGTTTTAAATCCTTGAAAGCTTTTAGAGAAAACCTACTTGATTCAAGTTTGTAGAAACTAGAATGTCAGTTGATTAGTAAGATTTGTTCCTACGGTTCAACCTAGGTGTTATTTAAAAGTAAATGTAAATGATTAATAACAAAGTCGCAGTGGCTTGATAACTAAGTTCAGGTTCTGGTTCAATTGGGTTCAATCAACAAACAAGTCTGTTTCTAACTGCGATCTAACTGAGAAAAATCTAATTCGAAAAATAAATCAATTTGTCCATTGTTTACGATTACTCAAAATTAAAAATTGGTTACCTACTTTAGTTAGTTTACTTTGCGAATGAATTAGTAAAACTAACTTTGTACCTACTGTGTTTTAGTGTAAAGATTTACAGACACTCTTTACTGATTTGTTCATTTTCTAATCTATTGAAATAATTTGATTGGATTATTCGACTCTTCCATGAATGGATCTTCATGAACATAAACTAGATGGTCTTAACAAGGGCACCTTCATAGTAATTGACATTTGATTTTGAAATCTAAGTTTACTTAAAATCAGTGGGTATTCTTTATTTCTAGTTAGAACTTTAGGAGCTTTTAGCTAGAAATTAATATAGAGTAGCTGCTATTGAAGTACCGGCGACTGCGAAATACTATTTCTGTCATATAGATAATATTACCTATTTGAGACGATCAGAAACTGAAAATCTTATTTTTCTATCTATATTTATAAAAGCGAAAGGCTGACTGATTGACTAACTCATTTACTCACTCATCACGTAATCTCAGAAACTACAAGTGCTAGGCGTCTCAAATTTTGAATGGAGGTTCCTTTTAGAACGTAGTTACTCACTAAGCCGGGATTTTGCAAAATTCAACCCCTAGGTAAGCGCCTAAGGGGATAAAAAGGGGGTTGAAAGTGAAGTCGCAGGCGGCCGCTAGTAAATTATACAAATGTAAATGTGGTCTGTGGTAGATTGAATGTGGCCAGTTAAATATGAGTAGACAAGATATCGATAGAGGGTTTCAAATTCAAATTCTCTAGTAGTAAGTAGGTATAAGCCCTTTTCAAGGCGCTTATACATGTCCCAAATAGTTACGTTGAGTACCTTCTTACCTATTGATGGTGATTGATGTTGAATATACTTACTTAGGTATTATTTATAGATTGTTCATAGAACGTATGAATATGTTCTTAAAACACGGTTTTTCATTTCCGTAATAAAGTGATAAGTTCACTGATGAATTGCTACGACTCGGTTTCACTTCAAATAATGAGTCTTCTGGTGCATACTGTAATATAATAAAAAATACTTTATAACTTTAAGTTTAAAGTTCATTTCGTAAATTAGAAACACGCGTTGAGAGAGCGCTTGATGCAATTTACTAAAAATATCGTGAGTAAGTTACAGGTTGCCGTTGCAAACTCAGACTTATTAAAACCACATAAAATATAACAGTTTTAACCTTCGTATACTGTTGTTTGTAGACTTAAAAGACCGTAGAACCCTCTTCCGTGATACTGGGATAATCTATGCTTTTAACATTATGAGACCTTAAGGCTCCTTGAAATGACAATCCTCTACGAGTATGTCTTTTTTGAATGAGTTTTATTATTTTTGACATTTATTTTCATAAGTAGACATCATCATATGATAGTGACGCTCTACCTCTGGGCTTCGGCTTGACACTACTTTTTGGGACACCCTGTATATTTTAACTTAACGAAAAAGAGAACTACGTTGTACCATATTCACGTCTCAGCCAATTACACTAACCACAAGAGTCAAACCCATATGCTATGTCTGTTTAAATGACTAATTATAGGCTTTGAAGTTTAATCGCGTGTTAAATGTATTTCTTTTGTTTAATTTACGTTTAATTTGGCCAGTTAATTTGTCGTTAATTACGGATCTAATTTAATGAGAATGGTTGACGAAAACAAACGAGTCGGTAAATTAAAAACATTTTACTTATCAACCTACTTAATATAGAAAGTAAAAATTACCTCAGGCAATAAATTGATACGTCGTCCGGATATTGAGAATTTATGAAACTTTTCTCATCTTTGCCAAATAATGTATTATGGCCGAAATATGGGAAATGAGACACAGAACAAAAGCCATTTTTGTTTTATTCCAAGAACTGCTGGTATTTTCAATGTATAATTGGTCATGATTTACAAATGTTAAGAATATTAGACCGAATCTTTGGTGTTTTTAATACGAAAAGTAGGTTTCTAGTACAAAATAATTTGTATATAATGTTATTTCACTAATGATTGTGATGATGTGAAGACACCCGTATTCACAAACATTACTACGAGTATGAGGTCTCACAGACGCACAGGGTGACACACGAACCAATCACAGAGCTCTATTCAACCTGTGCGTTCGATTTGCTGCTTCACTTAAGCAAGGATCCTTTGTGTAAGTATTTTCGTAATTAGAATTGTGAATTAGGGGCAGGAAAGTTCTCGAGTGGCGACCACGGGCTGGAAAACGTAGCGTGGGCAGGCCTCCTACTAGGTGGACCGACGATCTGGTAAAGGTCGCGGGAAGAGCCTGGATGCGGGCAGCGCAGGACCGTTCATTGTGGAAAACCTTGGGGGAGGCCTTTGTCCAGCAGTGGACGTCATTTGGCTGAAACGAACGAACGAACGAACGAACTGCATTAAACATCTTACCAGACGTTTAACTTAAAGCTCACACACAATGTGAAATTCATTCGATAGAGCCAATTCTTTCAAGAGTAACATTAATTGGATTGATATACGATTGAGTTTTGCTTGGCAAGTGCAAAACTAGTTAATGAAATATTACAAACCAATTGTGTGACTAATAGGGTCATTTCTAGATCAATTGTCTCTAGGTACGACGAATGAGACTAAACTTGGTGGAGACAAGTTCCATTGCGCTCGATTGGTCAATAAGTTGAACCCAATTTTAGTAAAGTTTATTCGAGTAATTTCTACATTTTGATCACTATTGTGTATTAAGTTACGCAAGAAATGACTAAACAAGATCTTGGATATGAATACACACTTTATTACAATATTTCCTAGACAGGGATCTCTTTTGTGCTGAGAAAAAGGCATTGGCATTGGTATTTAAATCCAAAATACTGACTTGTACTTACTTGAAAATTGACCTTTTATAACTCCTAGGAAGAAATAACAATACGGTGTTTTTATACGATAGTGACGTCATTTCAAAACTTGACGGTAGTGCATGAGGCTTACGCCCGTATTTAACAAAGTCTGCAAATCGAACAGCACAGCGTTGAACTTGAACAGAGCTCTGTGATTGGTTTGTGTGTTATCCTGAGCGTCCACGCGCACTGTGAGACCTCGTAGTAATGTTTGTGAATACTGGCGTTAGTCTCAAACATAATACCTATCATCATTTGAAAATTACGCAATCTGCATTTCGCAGAAAAAACGGCTGTTAACCAATTTTCTAAAAAGTCAAACATAATAAAATATACTTATAAACACATTCTGGTTTATTATCTCCTCTTTACCTTGTTTAAGGAAATACCATGTGTTTATTGTGTTGTGTTTTGCTTAATTTCAGTAATAACCTGCGGCTAGCTTGTTTTCTTTTCTCGTTTATAAAACAAGCAACGTCTCTCCTACGCGTATCGTCTTACTTTTTTGATTTGCTAATAATGTTCATTCTAAACCTGCAATTAATTAAAAATACAGGTTGTTCATAGATAGAAACACTTGGAAATTGTGTTTATTGGTACAATAGGACACACGTTAAATTAATTACAAACGATTTTGGGGTGGAGATTATAAACTCCAACGTGGCACGTCCGATTTTCTCCAATAGGAATAGAATGGAAGAAACGAATGAGTGAGTAAGAATAAGTGACTGATATTTGCATTGAACACAGGAATACCAACCATATTAGGTAGGTACTGGTAGGTTAGAGCTACGGGTAACTTTCTGTAATGTATATTTCTGAAAAACTGCTGCTTGTTTTTCAGTGATGACAATTTTCAGTGTTTTCTTTTATATTATTTTCTTCATTACAGATATCTGTGCTGTGCAATAAAATTATTACGAATCACTAATTATTTTGACTGGTCCGAACAACTTACTTGGTTAATACTTAAAATTACCACATAAACTATAAATAATAAGGATGTAACAACTGCATAATAAACGCTAGAACATGTCTATTTTTACCTGTGTAGTTCAGGAACAGTAAAGGAAACTAATTTTTCTTCCCACACGAACGCAAACCTACACCTCACTGTAGTATATTAAATCCAGGAAAATACGGATCCCCTGGGAATTGCGTCCCTATTTTTCCTTGAGGTGGTGATGAAGCCGATTTTTTATTATTTAATAAGCGTCACACTGAAACAAGTTGGGATATGTGTGCGCCTTCTGCTAAATGTAGCAAATATTTTTTCAAGTTCTATTACGATACCTATAGTAAAATTGTTTATTTGGTGTTTATTTTCTACAACATAATATGAACGAGTTAAGTAGGGAAAATAAAATGATGATGATGATGACGATGATACTATCTTTTATCACTTTCCATTGTCAGGCAATAAAGCTTACGTTTCTACGAGTAATAAAACTACATAGGTGCAGTTTTTACAGAACATTATCCGAAACAGCATTTATCGGATTTCTAATATAATTCCATATATAAATGTGTAACTTTTCTCAGGAGAAACTTAATGCCTACGTAATTTCAATAAAGTAGCATTTATGATTTTGATGTCTATTCTGTAAAGAAACTTTTTTTAAATAAAAGCCTACTTTTAACAATAAATAATCGTTCTATAAAAGCACCCTACATAGGTAGATGCCTCAGGCGTAGAGTCGAACTGATCTTACCGTTTCTTTGTTTTGTAAATTAGAATCTAATAAACATCACCACGCAGTATTTTCTTTACAAGTTTTGGTGTGTTCTGAGAAGATCAGTTTTTCTAACATAATTTAAGCTTGTAACTTTGAAAACTTACGGACTTTGACGGCAGCAGATATTATGGTCAACATCCATCATATGAAAAGGCAAGTTTTTAGAAAAGTAGTCGGTTATTGGTAAAATTACATGTGTCACATTTTATGAGAAACTTTTCAGCGCCTGAAATAGCTCAATCGGTTATTTTAAAGTGCCTTCTGTAATGCAGAAAGTCATAATAAATATGATTAATTTCTTCACAATATAATTGATTTAAGCCTAACCATAGTTGGAGTTCTAAGTTTGATTAGGCTTTTATCAATTGAATTTATCAATTTGCCTGCAAGCTAACCAAGGGCTTTCTGATTTACAGACTTAAAACTATTTAACCACAAGATACCCAAGGGTTTAAATATCACGATATTGCAAACGTAAATGGCAAAATTAGTCAAGAAATAAGGTTGTGATGAAATGAAATAGATAATGCACTCCAAAGTGTTTAGTTTTGAAATCGTGAAGCAATGTTTTTATTTCCAACGCAATACAGCCATCGAAAGCAAAGTTTCTATTATGCTAACGCACTGTATAATGTTTTTCATCTGTTTTCTTTCAACCACTACCAGCCATTTCCATATAGTTGAAGGACGTCCTACGCTTTCCAAAACAATACTGTCACTGTAGTAACTGTATTCTTTCTTGGTAGTGTCTAATATCAGTTCCATTATTTGGGAGGTGCGACTGATCGTTTCACAGGCCGAAATAGCAATTTTTCCTTCAAATCACCGATAAAATCTTGCTTGCAGCATCTTTTCATACATATAAAGGTTCTTATTAAAACAACCTTGGGTCAAACAGTCCCAAAACCATATTAACGGTACAACAGTAGAATCTTAATGCAGTAGAGTAAAGGTACGCCTTTTTTGACTCATATAGGTAATTCCAGGATACATGCCCCAGTGGGATAGGTGCCGCGATTTTAAGTACACTATGTTACAAACAATTTAGCCTAAAGTTATAGTACGTATAATAGAAAGGGACCTCCCCGTACCACTTTTCGCCTCGAAAACCATCAAAGAGTGCGTTCGTTTAGCCAGTGAGAGTAAAAATCTTCCGCGGCCAGACCTTAGCGAGCGTCGAAATAATATTGGTAAGTATCTTTAAATGGATAATTTTTTTGTCAGCTGTAAAATGAAGCAGATTTTTATATAATTTGATAGACTATTTTATAAATTATACGGGATAGCTATGTTCAATTCGATTTTTAGTGTTATTATACTTTTTATTAAAAAAGGCACATATCCTGTGCTAAAAGGATAGTTGCCTAATTTTTTTGGGTATAGATGCCCTTAGGGCCATGCCCCATGCACCTATGGGCATCTATCCTAACCTGCTCTTTTTGTCACAGGTAGCAAGTAAGAAGAAAAAAAGAATGTAGTACGGCTAACCTTAGGAAAGTAATAAATACGGTGCCCTTCTGATCGAATTACCTTTTTACCCGACTGCGCTAGAAGGAGTAGTATTATTTTTAATAAAAAATATTAAATTTTATTTTTAATTCATTTAATAACAAACAATCTTAAATAATAATACTCGGCTTGTTTGATTTCAAAATGCATTTGATCCTTAGAATTCAAAAACTATATTAACGAGTCATCTATCCCTGCATCAGGCATCTATCCTTTGAAGCAATCATACAGTGAGTCTTCTATCCCCCACATTAGGCGTCTATCCCACTTTTTAGTGGTCAATTAAAATGGTATTTTCTCAGAATCGGTATAACTTAAACTAAAATAATTATAGTAATATCATAGACGAAATACCAAAGTTTACAGATACTAAGGTCAAATTGTTGATAAAAACTTACTGACTGAGTTACAGAGCTGTTTCAAAAAGTGGGGCATCTATCCTGGAGTTACCCTAGGTATTTTGCAAAATCGACAAATCAGAAATCTTTCAGAGTCTTTGATAGCAATTCAGATCGCTTCCATTTTTGGCCTTATCATCACTTTCCATCAGGCCAAGTTAGATAAATGTTAATCACTCCATTTATCAAAAAAAATCCGTTTACTCTAATGCCTGTGATGCACTTCGACATTTTATTTAGTAGTAATTTTGCAACAAAGATGTAGGTATTAGTTTGTTAGATGAACTTAGGTACTTAGTTTAATGTGCTATTGACTATCCCTATGGCTTGTCTAATAAAAACAGCAATTCCTTGAATTTACTGGTGTGAACCTGCTCTATGTATTTTTACTGTACCGATACCGATTCAGTATTCGCATCGTAGCGTTTTTAGAAGTCCCCGCATGCTAAATTAAGGTATCTATTCGAGCGTGAAGCGTTATTTCTCAATTTCCTTAATTGCTCGTTCTTTTACTTTTTGTACGTTCAATAAACTAGTAAACAAGAATGGCCAAACATTTTTGTTTTGTTTGTGTTTAATAGATTTTTTTAACAATTGATTGAGTTGTAATTAGAATGTTCTTAACCAGTAATCAGAATAATGATTACTAATCATCTGTATTAAAATACAATTCAGAATCAACTACGAGACCTGAACAAAACATTTAGGCTGGGTTGCACCATCTTACTTTGACTTTAACAAACGTGAAAAATCTGTCAAACTCCATACAAAAACATTGGTTATTGTTATAGTCACTCTTAAAGTTAGGTGGTGCAACTCAGCCATAGAGCAGTAGTGCTGAAACGATAGGAGTCGTTTTCACGCAGGTTTTGTGTAGTTTTATAACTATGAATTATCTAGCATTATCAGAAAACTATCTAATTTTTTTATAACTATCATAAAAATAAAGCAATACTTGCCAGCTTTAACCTACGTAATAAAAACTGACGTACCAAAAGTGAATCGAACAAAAGTTGTGCGTAAATTCGATTTATATCAACCTTCGACATCAACCGAGGAATATTGCCAGATCATAAAACTATCATGGCACTACTAGTGACATTAAAAAGCTTTAAAGTATAAAGTTCACCTTTCAATGCAATTGAACAAACCAAGAACACCCTTGGTAATGTGGCTGTATTTTATTTATTGCGAAATATACACGATACTTAGGTATTTTATGGTTTTAAGTGAAACTTGTGAGCAATATCCGCAGTATAAAAGGTAGGGCTTTGTCACCTGTTTGCGTCCGCGTTACTTTTTCGAGTCCAAACGACGGATAGTGATCCGCAACTTTTAAAGTTAAAAAAAAAATACTTAAGAAGTACGTGTCACACATCCAGGCATTCATAGATAGTTTTTAGTGTGTCGCTAAGTTTATTATTTCGTTTGGACTCGAATAGTAGTAGGCGGTGGGCGATAATAGGCGATATGACCCTAATCGTAGTTTTCTTTACCGCAAAATTTCTGTTTTAGAGAATCAAAAATATCTCATGAATCAGATGATTCTTGGTTGGCCTAACGAAAAAATTAAACAAAAGTTTATTAAATTCTTCTGAGGTACTTCGTCCAGTTAACGCGTCAATAAGCTCTAATTAAACGCTTAACATTTGCTTGAGTAACAACCTAAACGTAGTTAACCCTGGATTAAGATTTAAACAACGCATTAATCTCGGGTTATGAAGTTCTGGGTCTGTGAGTCAGTTTTTAACATGTAGTAAAAAAACTTTTATTGAGCCATTATTTAGTTTAAGTTTTCAGTAAATACAATTACCTACTGCTGTTCTGTTTTGTACCTAATAGCGTGATTGGTTTAAGTCAGAATAGAAATCAGAATAAAATAAGCATGTGACTC
Organism: Ostrinia furnacalis; assembly: GCF_004193835.3. Classification (NCBI taxonomy): domain Eukaryota; kingdom Metazoa; phylum Arthropoda; class Insecta; order Lepidoptera; family Crambidae; genus Ostrinia; species Ostrinia furnacalis. Next base: position 207,641 of record NW_021135018.1, read on the forward strand.
TACTTTTCTTTGATGTGAACACAAAGAAAAATTTTTTTTTGTTGATTTGTGACTCGTAAGCCGCAAGAAAAATATTTCCTTATGTACGTTTCTTCTGTGTATTTATTTAGGTAATGTATGATTTAATCTATTTGTTTACCTTGAAACTGTTATTCTTAAAGCCTGCATTCTTAACCTGTCTGTCCAAAGCCAAATTCTCCAGTTTCCTCTAGTAAATTAGTTAATTAGACAGGAATATTGTTCCTGCAATGGAGATTAAATAAGCTAATGATGATTCTAGGAAGATTAGCATTCTTGGATCTCATTTTTAAATTAACTTTATCTTTTAAAATACCCCTTTATGTCCTTCTATTGCCTTATAAGGGCTCTAAATTAAAAGCTTGTGATCACCTCTTGTTCTTAACTTGAAATTAACTTTAAATATCTATATTTGTATCGCTAGGCTAAATGGAAAATCAATTGAGAGCAGCAGTCATAGACAATGAGAGTTCACACGTCACCCGGACAGTATCGGCTTCCCGGCGGCCATTGTAAGTCAAGCCTGGTTGTGCAAGCTGCATTTATACTGTGTATTATTCTGAGCTAGCACACATTGAGGTAGCAGCAGCGGATATTTAAAAGCGTCATTAAATAAAAGGACTAACACTAAGCGCATAGGCATTTACAGGGCAGGTATGTACCTAGACGGCATATCACCTAACAACAGGTCCGATTGCGGTCAAATATCTGGCTTGTTCTGCAAAAAAAAAAACACCACGCGCTAATTTATAAGGGACTAATATTTTACATATTAGGACAATACCACACCTTATAACCATACCTTATTAATAAAAAGTTACACCTAGGATGAACTCTGGATTAAAATGACACATGAATTTAAGCCAGAGTTCAACTAGGGTCTAACTTTTAATAATAAGGTGGACAGATTTTAGTGACCGTATCAATATTGTGCACTGGTTTGCTTGTTAGATTACAATCTCACGCATATAGTTATTAATTAACAAGCATTTAAAATTTACAACTCAATCATTTTTTTAAACTTATAATTTTTGTGGGTTCTATACTCACCTGAGTAATTTCTAAAATTTTAAGGATTAAAATCGCTTCTTCGTCCCAGCATAACCAGCGTCTTACCTCCTGTCCTCTGTAACTTCGCTCGTACACTCTAATCAGACCTCTTCCAGCAGATTAAACCAAGTTTATTTCTAAACTCCGCGAAATAAACACTCACTAAGTTACGACGAAATAAGGACTGAGTATTTAATAAAAAGGGCTTAGGAATCTAATATCAAAATAGCAATGGCACCAGAAGAAATAAGTTTTTCGTAGTGGTCCCACTAATGGACAAAATACCACAGAACATGAGAAAACAGGAGGAATTTTTCTATTTCTAGTTTTCTAGGTCCTTATTTTGACGGATTTGGATCATTCAGAATTCAGAGGTAGTGCGAAACCTCTCATAGTACCTACTAAATCCTAATGTAAACCTATGCTTCAAGTATTTTAAAAATAGCATTCTGAAGTTAGACATACGAGTACGCTTACCTGTGTATGGATGGCCATTTATAAATGAATGTGCAAAATATCAGGATTCAGGATATACATCAAAGGAAACTTTCCTACGAAAGAAGATCTTGTGTAAATATGGCTTATGTATGTGCTGTAAGTTGCAGGTAAACATTCTTTGCTTTTAACTTGACTTAAGTATGTTTGTACATCTGCATTTTATAAATAGCCCTTTGGCAATATAAAACCTTAATTTGTTGTGACGTTAATCCAAATTAGAATTACTTTTCTAGTACCCTAAGGCTGGGTTGCACAATCTTAATTTAAACTATAACTAACGTCAAAAATCAGTCAAACTCAATACAAAAACACGGCTATCGTTATTGTTAAGGTAAAAATTAGGTGGTCAGCTTTATTAATTAGCAATAAAAGACAATGCCGGAAATTGGCGTCTTTTTTTTTTCGCGCGGCCATCGACCAAACCTTGTTTTTTGATTACAAAATAGTGTAATAAATCAAACTTAGTATGACATGTATACCTCTAAACTCAGTCTGAACTGAGTTACGAGCATCAGAAGTTTAATGATTTTCATACTAGATTTGCTGTTTGGGCGCAAGTTTTGTAAGAAATTGCAACAAAATAATGACATTTTATGTGTAAACAAACAATACCATCCATTAAAGGCTCCAGACATCAGTATGCAGCAGAATCAGCGCAATAAAAAAATAGTGCAATATTTTGTTGCAATTTCTTACAAAACTTGCGCGCAAAAAGCAAATCTAGTATGAAAATAATTAAACTTCTAATGCTCGTAACTCAGTTCAGACTGAGTTAAGAGGTATACATGCCATAGTAAGTTTGGTTTAAAACACTATTTTGAAATCAAAAAACAAAGTTTGGTCGATGGCCGCGCGAAATAAAAAAGACGCCACCTTCCATACAAAATCTGGCATTGCCATTTAGCAAATCAGCCTTAAACTGGCCGTTATGTTTTATTTCTCTATCAATTTACGAATATAACACTTTCTTCTATCTAAGGGTTTAATTTTATCAATGTAAAATAAAAATAAATATCAATAGGGTAAACCAGAGAGTGATTGCCCACTGGTAGTGATTGCCCGCTTTAAGAATAATATTGTCAGGTGCTGACTTTGAATCACTCTAGTTAGATTTGAATTGACTAAGTAGATGGCTCCGTGATCAATGTACAGTAGATTTAAAATTTACAATAGGAAACACTAAAAACAAACAGTTATGGCGGATTTTGTCAAGACGGGTGAAAATTTTACTCAAACAGGTAAAGACTTTAACAATTTTACTAAGGAATTACTTGCTTAGAGGTTAATTTTTTTTTCCAAGTTATTTAATATTCAACTAATGGTGTATAGTCATGATGAAATTATAAGTGTTTTCTTCATAATCAATGAAAATAACTGATAAAATTTGATTTCTAACGGTCATTTTAACGGTGGGTAATCACTGCACGTAAATCTGTATATTTTTAGTTATTGCCCACCATCATTTCAGTTATTGCCATATGTTAATGTATAGTTATTGCCCAGGGCAATTATTATTAGAGTGTTGCCACCATGCAGTAGCAGTGTTTAAGTTGCTCATTGCTAGACTTGTTTTGCAATTTACAGGCATAAATATTGAAATGGCTTTTAATGTTTCATTTTCAGTATGCCAAAGACTCCAAAAGTTCAATATAGCANATTTTTTTTTCCAAGTTATTTAATATTCAACTAATGGTGTATAGTCATGATGAAATTATAAGTGTTTTCTTCATAATCAATGAAAATAACTGATAAAATTTGATTTCTAACGGTCATTTTAACGGTGGGTAATCACTGCACGTAAATCTGTATATTTTTAGTTATTGCCCACCATCATTTCAGTTATTGCCATATGTTAATGTATAGTTATTGCCCAGGGCAATTATTATTAGAGTGTTGCCACCATGCAGTAGCAGTGTTTAAGTTGCTCATTGCTAGACTTGTTTTGCAATTTACAGGCATAAATATTGAAATGGCTTTTAATGTTTCATTTTCAGTATGCCAAAGACTCCAAAAGTTTAATATAGCATAGAAAATTTGCAAAAAGCGAATGAAGCTGTACAAGATGTATTATATGCTGAAAAATATGGTTTGGCTTGAAACAATTGATAAAAATTCAAACGCAAATACAAAAAATGAAACAGCTACGTTAAATATACTAGTGAAAATGTTAATTGTAAGGAAATAGATACAACTTTAGGGAAGAATAACCAACAGCTAATTGAACATTCTGAGCAAACACTTGAACTGATATCAAAGAAGATAAAAAAATAAATACATATAAAATTCAAATTTTTGCGTCATCTATGTTTTGATGTAGATGATTCTGTCTCTACCGATTCTGACTCATCAACATCAGCTCAAGAAATATTTAATAATATTTATGTTAATAAGGCCAAACGCAATTTATTTTGAAATTTTGAAGACTACTACTAGAATTTAAGTTTAATGTTTTGTTTTGTTTATTTAAAGCCTTTTTTGTCATTTTAAAATTGATTATTTTGTTTTAAGATACTGGGCAATTACTGTGCTTTGATGTGGGCAATTAGTGTAAGTAATGGGCAATGACTGTACTTTTTGGAGGATTTTAAATTAATTTCAATATTTTCTAAGTTACGTAAGTTTTAACTAAAAACTGTTAATATTCTGTTTAACAGTTTATTGAGTTATTAGAAAAAAGTCATAAATGGTCGATAATTAAAATACTTTCTTTAATTTTTCATCTCAATGTGTTTGAAATCTTTAAGTGGGCAATAGCTATACGGTTTACCCTACCTTACATTTTGAATGAGTAATTTTCCACATTTTACTTAGTTATCTATTTTTTATTTCGAAAATTATTTTCAATTTAACGTGTTACTAACTTCTGGAATTTGTTATGCTTTTTCCCTTTCCGAATAAAAAACTCTACGAAAGTTGCGCGATTCTGCATAAGTTAACAAAACTGGGGACGAAAAGAATCTTGTTAATTTGAGTGACAGAATAACTTCTTTTCTGCTTCAGTGATATCTTTTTAACTATGTTACAAATCTGCATCGAGATTATTTTAGTAAGTACCTACTTCTACTTTTTTGGTGAGAACTGGATGGTCAACTTTGGTTATAGTTTTTAACACAGCGGTTTAAAACCCAGCTACCACTCCAAAGATTTCAATGCACATTCATTTTTCTGCATGAGCATATCATTTGAACATGTTTGTATCGTTATTGACTATAATAATATGTTAGATTATACATTCAGGTACATTTTACGGAAAAAGATTAAAGCCAGTAAAGTGCAAGTTAGTAGCCGACTCCACATATCAGAAAACGACGTGTCGCTAGCAAAAAAATACTTATTAACTGAATTTAATTTGAGATCCACCACATTTGCGATTTCAATTACATTGAGCAATTACCAATATCATTTTATTTTTAAATCAACCTAATATTGGACGTGACACTAACAATTTTATGGACGAAATCTAAACAAAACATTTGTGGTCTTCATTTGGCAATCAAAACCATATTTTCCATTTAGTTATTGTTAGTTTTCGATACTATGTATTTGTTTAAAATTAATTTATTATTTGCAACAGTGCTGATATTTAGTTTCGTAGTATGAACGTAGCTACAGTAGCTACGATTTGCTACGAGGACTACGAAGAAGCTACGATGCTACGTAAGTGACAGATTATTATAATAAAGTTATTACGATTTCTGCATTTTAGGTACTTTTATCGTACTTTTAAAAATACTAGTAGATACGACTTCTTTTTGTACTACTTAGATGGTTTTGACCCACGTAGGGATGGGCTGAGATACGTTTTCATGTTTTTAAATCGAAAATTCAGTAGGCTTCTTTTACAGTCCGGTCAAATTACATAAAAAAGCTACTGAAGAGACTTTAGAATAACTCTACAGTGGAGTGTAGTTCGTAGTTTTTCGTGATCTAAGTACAACATTTTGTAGGAAAAAATAATGAAATTGTTTTTTAAATCGTCACCTCTCGGGTGTGAACCTATCTAAAAATAGCTTCAAATCACGTAAGCATAACGCGCACGTAAATAACGACTAGGTATGTTTTATAGGTCCTGCCACCTTTGTAAAATCTCCCATGTTGAGTTGAGAATATAAATTAGGTAGGTGTATTATCCCGCTTTATTGTCAAAAAACGATACTGAACATTGTAAAAACAGTAATAAACTCGTGTTTGGTATCAACTAGTGACCCGCCCCGGCTTCGCACGGGTGCTAAGTATACAAAACTTTCTCTTGAATCACTCTATCTATTAAAAAACCGCATCAAAATCCGTGGCGTAATTTTAAAGTTACATACATAGTAGGGTTTCTGCTCGAGCTTTCTCGAACTCGAGAAAACTCGAGAAATTTGGCTTCATTCGAGACGAGAAAAAAATTACCGGAGCTCGAGAATTCTCGAGTTTCGATTTTGAAGCTTTAATATTCTTGAAAGCCTATTTTCTTAGACAAAAGTAAGTTTTTAATTATTTAATAGGTCAACGTTGCTTTTAGACTGGCCTAGTCTTTCTTTTTTTAACTGATTTGATTTGCAAGTAGTAATGATCTCAATCGAAACTAAGTAAAAATGTTCACCAACGAGTATGCTATATTTAATTTTATTATGTATGTTTAATCTGACTGATTTAAAAACTGAAAATTTTGTTAACTAGACAGTTACCTTACCTAACAGACGTTAGGTTAGGTACTCGTGCCTCCTCGTAAAGTTTATTCAAGTCGTTATCTGTAAGAAATTTAAAAATTTATTACAAAGTTTTTTTTGTTCATAAAAAAAACTTTATCTTACTTAAGTACTGAGTTTTACTGAGTTTTTTATTGTTATTTGTCCTTAATAACACGCGACTTTATGACTTTTGCTATGATTATTATTAGTAAATATTAATTATGAAAGAAGATTTTATTTTTTGTTTATTTCCTTACCAAAATAAGTGGTACTTAATTCTAATATTGATTGTTGTGCATAAAAGTAGGTATATTAGTTTTAAAAAACCTGTGTTTTGATTAAATTTCAACCGATTTCAGCAGTTTTCATCAAAAGACTCGAGACCCGAGAAAACTCGAGACTTTGGCCTCGAGAATTCTCGAAACTCGAGAAAAAAAATAGGTCGAGAAATCAGAAACCCTAATACATAGGGACAGACAGCGGGAAGCGACTTTGTTATACATATAGGTACTAATAGTGATGGAAACTAAAATATATTTTTTTAATTTACCTGTACTCGTATGCTTTATAATATAATTTATTCATATATTTGTAAATATTTAGTCTATGTAGGTTAATTATTTGTATTATTCTTAATTTTCTCTCACAATAAATACTCCTCTATTAAAAAAAATAATCCTATAGGGTGAAATTTAAATCATTGGCATCTTTTTCAAATAAGACTACTCATGATACATACCTAGTAGAATTGGATTTGTCTCATATTTGGGGTAGTTACTATTCATGTATCATGAGTAGGTCTTATATTAAAAGGATGCCAATGATTTAAAATTCACCCTGTACATTCGAAAATAGACTAACTGGGTTGCATTATCTTACTTTAACTTTGACAAACGTCAAAATTATGTCAAACTCCATACAAAAAGCATTGCATTGCAAATAAACCATATATCTATCTATCTATAAAGCACCGGTTATCGTTATATGTAGTTACCTAGTTAGCCTGAAAAAGCTTCAAATTACAAATTCAAATTGTTTATTGCATGTTACATTACAAAGAGTGGTGATAGATGTATTTGGTTTTATTTTAACCGTTTATTTTCGCACATTTCCTATTATATTCCGGAATACATCTTGTTCCGAGTGATGAAGACGTATTATGTGTAATTAACGCAATTAATTTGTAATTAAGAAGAGGTTGGTCCATTTATTTTGTATTGATAAAGTAATTAATTTATACCAAAAAGGTTCTATAGCAACAATTAAGCGATATTTGTAAGTAACAAGAAACTAGTAAGGAGTTTGGAAGAGTTAGCAATGTTTCTGGAATACGGTATTCAGAGAAAAGTATTGCAAAAATATGTGCTATGGACAGAAAAGTAGGTATTGCTATTTGTAGGAAAAAATATTTGTTATCTTAATAATAATTCGAGGAAAAATCATATAAATATTGACTCCATAATTAACAACATCCAATAAGTAACAAACAATATTTGCATTTAACATAAGTACATAATCTTCTAAATATATAAAAGGAGAAACTGACTGACTGACTGACAGATCAACGCACAGCCTAAACGGCTAAACGTAGGCACTTGAAATTTGGAAGGGACGTAGCTTAGGTACCGTAGAGGTGCACTAAGAAAGGAATTTCCGGAATTCCTACGGGAACGGGAATTAGCGGGAAAAACGGGATTCACGCGTACGAAGTCGCGGGCGGCCTCTAGTATACTATAAAAGTATCAATAATTCTCATTAAGTAAAACATTAAGGTCACGTTCATTTTGTACTTTTTCTAGTCTAGTAGAGACTAGTATTTATGTCGTAGAAATAAAATAAGTTTTAAAGTCTTTATTTCTGTCTACATTATGCCCAATTTATTGTCTGTTGCCCTTATATTTGGATATCATATTATTAGATGGATAACAAGATGTTGCAGTCTCGAAAATCATTAGCCGATAATAACTACCGTTAAAATAATTATCTCAAAAAATATGATTGTGACATCGCGTGCGAATCAGTTCGTATAATTTTTATAATTATGGCACAAAATCATTATGTTAGAGCCAAAGCACACGATGCGCTGCAGCGCCGCACCTAGTCCAGTCATTATAGTAAGTTCACCTCGGAATTCGAGATACCCAGCTGTAAGTCTGTAAATACGTGTATATTGACACCCTAAAAGTTGTCTCAAAACCTACATATGGTAGGGTGTAAGCAACTATTAAATTTCAAGGTCAATGGTCACAAAAATCGGTTTTTTGCGCTTTTTTTTAGAAATATCTCATTTCCTATGGGTTTTTTGCTATTTGTATTTATTATCAATATTGTAGAATACTAAATTCTCTACAATTTTTGTTTAAAAACTTGTTTTATACGGTGAACCGTTTTCGAGATAGAGGGTGGAGAGCGCGCGGTCACTGCATCACTTCAGGTCTACTTAAGCGGTTTAGATTTTTCATACAAAAGGATTTTCCCGCTANATGAAGAATAATTGTACCAAGTTTCGTTAAAATCCGTCGAGTAGTTTTTGTTTCTATAAGGAACATACAGACGGACAGAATTCTATACATGAAATATATTTTCAAAATAACTATCAGGGGGTGATTAGTGATCGATACTGATGCCAAAAATGCAATCAGTAAAATTTTTGTCTGTCTGTCTGTCCGTCTGTATGTTCCTTATAGAAACAAAAACTACTCGACGGATTTTAACGAAACTTGGTACAATTATTCTTCATACACCTGGGCAGGTTATAGTTTACTTAGGAATTCCCACGGGAACAGGAATTAGCGGGAAAATCCTTTTGTATGAAAAATCTAAACGCTTAACGGAAGTTAGACGCTTGAAATTTGACATGTAGGTACCTTAGTAAACTTAAAGCTTATTTACAACAAGTAATTACCTAAATTCCCACGGGAATTAGCGGGAAAATCCTTTTGTATGAAAAACCTAAACCGCTTAAGTTGACCTGAAGTGATGCAGTGACCGCGCGCTCTCCGCCCTCTATCTCGAAAACGGTTCACCGTATAAAAAATTTTTTTAAACAAAATTTGTAGAGAATTTAGTATTCTACAATATTGATAATAAATACAAATAGCAAAAAACCCATAGGAAATGAGATATTTCCAAAAAAAGCGCAAAAAAACCGATTTTTGTGACCTTTGACCTTAAAATTTAATAGTTGCTTACACCCTACCATATGTAGGTTTTGAGACAACTTTTAGGGTGTCAATATACAAGTATTTACAGACTTACAGCTGGGTATCTCGAATTCCGAGATTCTTACCTAATTTAAGCTTAAATGACTGGACTACACCGCAAAGATTTCGCCGTATCGCGCAACGCGACGCCGCTCGTGTGCCCGCCACAGATATTTCTATGTAAGACGACGCAGCGACACCGCTCCGGCGTCGCACCGTCGCAAAGCATCGTGTGCATTGGCTCTGACTTGCTTATTACAGATTCCGGATATATGATAGCTAAACACATAATTCTTATGTATTCACAACAAAAATGTAGGTATAGTCTGATTTGCTGTAAAGTATGTAATAAGCACTAATTACGTTTTGGGAATTCTAAATAATTAAACTCTAAATATTTCATTAAATTTTCCTTCCATCCCTCGTGTGTAAGAGTGTTTCCAAAAACCTGCGATGCATTTTCTTGCCAAATATGTATACTTATTTATACACTATTCTACGAGCAAGGACAATGCATTTAAATCACATGTTGTTTTCAAGTTGTTCGTTGCGAAAATTAGAAATTGGAACTGGAGTAACAATACGTCAAGATGGTATCGCTGAAACGATTGTAAATAGGTGAGGAATGCGAAATATTCTGCAGCAAATATTATGCGTAGGTTTAGACTTTAGATTGTTTTTAATGACTAAAAGACAAATTGCTGTATTTTGGAAATTATTTTTGTATTCTTTTATAGAGATAAGAATCAGAGATTATTGCGAACTTACCTAAATTAGATAAACAAACTTACTTAAATACTTTTTTTTGTAAATACATACATATTATACATAGAAAACACCCAGACCAGTCACAGAAATTAAAATTCATCATTTCAATTTCTGCCCGGCCGAGAATCGAACCCGGGACCTCTCGGCATAGTAGTCCGTTCTGAACCACTACAGCAAACGGTCAACGAAAAATGTGTCAATCCGCCACTACATCCCATTATCATATCTCAATCTCCACTCTTGTCTCAAGAACTGAATCCCAACTGAAACCCCTAGCCATTGATTGGTATTCATGTGATAACTTTTATAAACAAAATCGATGAGCCATCTCTGTCGAGATCAAGTCATTTTACGCCACCATAAAACAGCCGTAAACAAATTGTGCTAAGAAGGTTCGATATTTTATGGGCCATGTGAAGTACTGTCATTTACAAAAGCCCTTTTACAACCCTATTGAGCACCCTTTTATTTAGAAACACAACTCGTTGAGCGACTGTCACGGAATAGGTAGCGTTTATTTGTTTATGTCCGAAACGTGATTTGTTGCTGGATATGTAAAATTGGAAGTGTAGATTTGTACAGTCAATATGAGTGACGCCGGTATTCACAATCATTACTATGAGGTCTCACAGTGCGCGTGGACGCACAGGGTGACACACGAATTAATCACAGAGCTCTATTCAACGCTGTGCCTTCGATTTGCTTCTTCAATTAAGCAAGCATCGTTTGTGAATACGGCATCGTATGTGAATGCAGCAAATCGAACGCACAGCGTTGAATAAATGTAATATTCAACTGTAATTGGTTCGTGTGTCACCCTGTGCGTCCACGCGCACTCTTACTTAATAATGTTTGTGAATAGGTACGGGCGTTTGAATCATCCAGTGTTTTGTTTCATTTGCACGCTCATACTCGTTCACGAACAATGGTTATAGTCCAGTCAATAAAGCATTATAGATGGAAAACTGTAGAACACAATTTCTGACTTCAGGACTTTATTTAGACTAGTTAGGAGGTGAACATAGCAAAAGTCCCCGCCCTTAGCCCTTGAGCCGGCGGGGTGAGGGGGGTTTAAAGGTGCCACTTTTTGGTTTTTCGCTTAATCCTCGAAAACTATGCGTCCTAGTGACATGACTACTATGAACCAAAAAATGCAAATTCAATGTGCTTCAGGTGAGATAGTCAAGTTTTTCTATAAATTGTATAGTTTTCGCGGCATCTGCTCTAGAAGGTGTGTAATATTGGAAATTTAATTTTTGTCTTACATGTTCCCATCAGGAGAAAATCGACTAAATCAACATTGAGCAATCATTCTAGACATGCGGGAGCATGTTAAGCCTAGTTCCAGGGAGGGGACTGCACCGTGCGTATATTTAGACGAACCACTTTGAGCTACTTTTGACTCCTCATCACTCAAAAACTACTGTGCATTAACACTTCAAATTTGGCTCATGTGTTGAGACTTGCAAGATATACATCAGCTTCAAATTTCATAAATATGCCTCAAACGGTTTTTTAAGTATTGACGTCCAAAAATCTACATGTCTGACCTAAAGACCAAATTATAACCACTTCCAGATGACCTCGAAGGTTCAAATTTGGCATCCAGGAAGGTAGTTATGTAAATACAAAGAAACAAATAAAAATCCAGTAAATTTTAACATTTCACAGGTGATAGATAGATTTCAGTGTTCGAAATGTCGATTTTTGAACGTCAATACCTAATTAACCGTTTGAGGTATATTTATGAAATTTGAAGCTGATGTATATTTTGCAAGTCTCAATACATGAGCCAAATTTGAAGTGTTAATGCACAGTAGTTTTTGAATGATGAAGAGTCAAAAGTGGCTCCAATTGGTTCGTCTAAATATACGCATGGTGCAGTCCCCTCCCTGGAACTAGGCTTAACATGCTCCCGCATGTCTATAGTGATTGCTCAATGTTGATTTAGTCGATTTTCTCCTGATAGGAACATGTAAGACAAAAATAAAATTTCCAATTTTACAGACCTTCTAGAGCAGATGCCGCAAAAACTATACAAGTTATAGAAAAACTTGACAGTCTCACCTGTAGCAAATTGAATAAGCTTTTTTTGGTTCATAGTAGTCATGTCACTAGGATGCATAGTTTCCGAGGATTAAGCAAAAAACCAAAAAGTGGCACCTTTAAACCCCCCTCACCCCGCCGGCTTAAGGGCTAAGGGCGGGGACTTTTTCTATGTTCTCGACCTAACTAGGCTAAATAAAGTCCCGAGGTCAGAAATTGTGTTCCACGGATTTCTCTCTACACCGTCGTTAAGGCATTCATTGACTGGACTATTAATAATCCACCATTATTACACATTATACTCGGCTGAACAAAATAATACAAAATGCTAAATATGAAGCTTCACTTTATCGTCAAGTACTTGTCTCATAAATATGAAATAAATCTTAACATAAGCTGAATAATGTGGCTGAAAGAAATAATGTAAATATCAAAAATAGGATAGTCATCTGAACTTTCTCTATCAAAAATCTACACGTTTCATTTATTTTGTAAGAATAGAATAGTAACTCTGCGCCTTGAACTTGGTTGGAAAATCTGCTAGCGAATAGAAAACTGTAGGTTAACATAAAGTAACTCGAAGTCTAGTGATGTTTGAAGATAAAAATATTAATTAATTAACTAAGTTTAACCCTCAGTTTGCATGGTGACTAAAACTTACGTTAAGTGTAAGGTGGAGACCCAGGGACTCCATATTTCAAATGAAGAAAAAATATACTATAGCCTGACCAGGAACATAAAAACCCTGGCACAGAGGCGCTTCAATTGCATTTGATAGTGCAACACTGAGTACAGTCGTACATGTGTTAAATTAATAGGCTAAATTTATGTATCAGGATTCAGGATTACGGGCTAATTTGATATTTTCATAAATTAACGAAAAATATTATTAAAGATAACCTGGTTTAAATAAATTAAATGAAACCATCAATCGAGCTAGTAGGATTTATTTTATTATTCATCAATAATCAAATTCAGAACATGAATATTCAACTGCAATGTCTGCTCATGAACGCTTCAAACTCGGTACTTCTTTCCCAATTCCATAAAATTCAAAACTTAGAAAGTGACAAAAACTTTAAAATAGGTAGTTGAAACAGACTACAGCTAATTTTCATAGTGGACTGTACCATACGATAAACATGTCAGTCAATTTGACAACCTTTGTCGGAAACATTATTCAATGAAAATATTGTCCGAACCCTTAGTATTTCTCTTCGACAAATACATTAACACATCGTGAACCACTTTTCTTTCACGATTATAAAAATATTTTAGCAATTTAATTCACGAAATCAATTGCACACATTTAAAATAAAGTTTGTTTACACTTTGACAACAATAGACTGACATGCATGGTGACATGTGAATGAAGTTTTCAGTTACTGTTGCCATTAAAAGAAATTAGTACCATTAGTTTTCCGCAACATGGCGAGGGTTTTTATGTTCCTGGTCAGGCTATAATACTTATAAAAGTAATATATTATTTATTTGGTAACATAATATGGTTAATATACTATGAATTAGAAACAACAGAAATGGAAACATTAATTAAAATTCATTTAAAAAATAAAATTTTCATGAAGTCGTAAAAATCACTTAAAAATCGACATAGGCATTTTGTACCTCTTAAACTTAGAAAAAAAATTAACCAAATTTTTTTTTCTTTCTAAATTATGTGGACATAACAGTCTTCTTGATAAATAATATGTAAAATGTTAGAAAAAAATTAACACGAAAAAACGTGCAATGGCTTAGTAACTACTACGAGCAGCACATTGCCTGCCAAACTTTTTCGAACAATACAAGCATATTTTTGTGAAATGAATTTCAAAATAAGCAGTCTTTCTTATAAATCATCAAAACACATCATCAAAATACAAAATCATCAAAACAAATCTTTCGGGACATAAGATGTAAAATCCTCTTCTTTTTCTTCATCGTCTGCATTTTCTTCTAGACTTTCTTGCCAGTCCCTCAATCTGAGGCCTCATTTGCATCTAACGTATAGATAAAGCATGTATTGTGACTGTTTGATGCTTTTTTGATCCACTCAAACCGTAAATAAACCATAATTTAAAAAAAAACATAATATCATAATACAGTTTTTTGCTACGAAAAGTGTATGGTGGAGTCCACGGGACTCCGCAAGTGTCAATTACTCAACTTTCTGTGATGCGCACGCAGACGACCTCTCGCCCCCGAGTTGGCCACGACACCAAAGGAAGCTACTCAAGCGCACAGCACTTTATTCGCGTATTGAAAAAAATTATGAACCAAAACAGTTTCACATGGAGTCCCTGGGACCTACCATGCAAATTGAGGGTTAAATAAATGCATCTAACGGGAATGGGGTTTCGTATTTAGATCTCAGAATAGTTTTACAACTTAAATGAAAATCATTGACGTGATATTTGTGAGTATGTGAGCAGTAGACCTTAAAATTATTGCCCACCAATTATGAAGGGAATCTCACTAATATTATAAATGCGAAAGTTTGTATGGATGTCTGGATGTTTGTTACTCTTTCACGCAAAAACTACTGTACGGATTTTGATGAAACTTTACAGTATTATTGTTTATAACCCAGAATAACACATAGGCTATAATTTATGATGATCAGTGACAAACTAAATTTCATGCGGGTGTCTAGTCAGATATAAAATAATGTTATCTTTTTTTGCAAGATTTGTACGTAGATACGTAGATACCTAAGTACATAGATAGCTCACTAACGTCAAAGTCAGTAGCAGTTTTTATTCAACGCTGTATCGATAGTTGCATATAACTTGAATCGATAACTGTCTACATCACTACAGCTTCCCGAGTGGCGCCGGCGCGTCTGCGGCCGCGGCCTTGCGTTCTACAAAGGCTTTGTGACTCTGCTAATATCGTAATATCGATTATACAGGGTGTAAGAGAAACTTAAACGGTGAAAGCAAGTACAAAAAAATAAATGAAAACTTTCAATCGGAATGTTTGCAATATTCTTAATTTATTTTTCTATCCTAATCTCAAACTTAAAGAATTGCTACTGCTACTATAATAGACCGCTGTTTAACTGAACATTTTCAGGTAGTCAACAGGTGGATTTAAAATTTGTAGGCTGAGTTGCACCGCCTAACTTTGACCGTAACTTTGACTAACTATAACCGGTATTTTTTGTATGGAGTTTGATATTTTTTGACGTTTGTTAAAGTTAAAGTAAGATGGTGCAACCCAGCCTTAATGCTCTAGGTATAATGATATTACCTAGGTATTAAGCAAAACTTACATAATTGGTCTAAATGCTAATCATGCTTTTGAATACAGTCTCATTTTAACATTTTCTGTAAGACGACAAAGCTGAAGTTTCATAATCAATTTTAATCGAAATTTAACTTAATTGATAGTTGATGACATTTTTAGATATAAAATTAGGTCCACCTAAAGAGATATCTTAAAATGACATGCTTTTGACTTATTAAAATGTAATCAAATCAAATTAATCGTTTTGATTAAGAAAAGTTGTTTGTCCTTCATTCGTCTTCGTTGTTACAAACTGATTTAATAATAATGATTGATTTCGTTATAAAATCGTTTTGATATTGCTTTCTAATAAATCAATCATGGTGTTGAACTCAAAATACATAGATAGAGAGCAGGGTAATAAAGGATTTGCCGTGAAAATTAAACATTTTCATTCACGCAAAATGTTTGTATCGCATCTATGAATAGAGGGTAATTGCATTGGTCCAGTCAAACCACTAGTTTGGAATAGGAGGTTTAATCTTTAAAAGGACACCCAAAAAATTGTATATCACTCATCTAATTGAACGTAGTGTTGTGACATTTTGGTATCGTTTCGCTTCGCTCAATTATTTATACACATTCGTAAAGTTATTCGAAGTTTGGACGAAACTAAAGTAATTAGTAAAAACTTTATCCACAATTAACCAGAGGTAGTCCACAGTTATGATTGAAATAGACCAGGCAGATTAATTTTTAATCAAAACAAATCAACTCAGAGGTCCGCCCTACTAAACAACGCGTCGCGACGTTCAAATATCTAAGCATAAAAATTAACTCAAGCCTCTGATTAGCTTGAAGCTATCGAGTTTCACCATCTTGTTAGTGTTAGAGCCTGATATTATTATCTTGACATTAGTTAAGACGGTGTACAGACGATAGCACATCAGTCTGATACATTTTTGGTGTAAAATCACTCCTTTTAGAAGTGCTTTATAGGCTACAGTGTGTAACTTGATGTGCCGTCGTATGTACCTACACAATCATTATCTTGGGCTTACATTTCGGCTAAAATTGTATTATTAAAATAAAGTGGATCATACTCGTAGTTAAAGCATAAAGATAGCATGAAGGCGCCTGGATGCAGGCCGCTATCAACCAGTCATTGACCGTCCTATGACTGAAATGATGATGATATTGGTTGGCCGTGGGTTATTTTTTCGGCTTTTATTTCGGCCAAAAACATACTATTAGTCAGCACTACCTAATCGTAGACGTGTGTAAAGTATTTGGGATTGCTTTCGCGAAGCCCCGCATGGCCGGTCACGGGCGCGGGCGAGCGTTCTCACGAATATTTATTTGCACATGTGACATTGTATGTTTTGGCTTTGAACTGGTTATTTGGCCGGATGATATAAACAATTTTTTCACAAAGATTGAATTTATCATAAGCTACTTACTAACTACATATAATAATTACCTGACTGGCAAAGGTGACTGAGATTCTTGCGCTGCTTCTTCTTAGCACTGGCCCATATATTGACCCGAAGTAGTGTTAGGATTAAAATAATACTGGGACGTAAAAGTGCTTTTAATGAAATCACTTATGAATAAGATACCTACCATTGGTTTTCTATTTAATATACTTATTATTAAGTACTAATTAATGTCTCTGCCTAAGACTACAACAGGCATAACAAATTAGATTAATTAATTTTTAATTTATCAATTTCCATTTCCTTTGAGTGCCATGTTTATGCTCTAGTTACAGTATTAACTTTATTTCTTTTCATGTGATAGTATCTCTGGACAGTGTCCTTGGAATTCAGCCAAGTCCAGAACCAAGGCCATGCTTTGCCAAGCAGGATATATTAGGTGACAGTAAATTTCAAATTGGAAAAATTTGGTCAAACTAATAAATGCTCTGTTAAATAGAATATTTGCCAATAAATATTTTATAGTCATTGTCATTATGGATTGGTGGTTATTTTATCTAACAATAATAACTGACTAAGTACAATCTTTTCTAACTTATTCCATTACTTCTATCCAGTGTTGTTTATGTGTTGGCGCCGCTGTCTTCGCCAGTAGCAAATGACAGTGACCTTACTCTACAGTGGCGCCAACTGGTGAGCGCTGAAACGATAGCCCTCATTGTGTACATGTCTAAGTTTCCAAGCGACGTATTTCTATCTTCTACCAGTAGTGCCTAATCTCACCGTTTGTCCCCAGATCCTCAATCATGAAGAGTTACTCCAAGAGCGTGGTGGTGCTGGCAGCCGTGTGGCTTGTGGTGGGGTCTACCGCCTCGCCGGTGCGGCGCTCTCCAGACCTGGAGGCTAGACGGAGGAGCGCCATCGACCGCAGTATGATCAGGTAAAGCGATCCTACAATGCAATTTTTACACGCATTATTAATTCTTCTTCTTCTTCTTCCTCGGTTCCTTACTGATGAGGATCGCGACCACAGATAGTGTTCCTCCACAGACTGCGGTCATAAGCTGTGTGGACCGCACGATGCAAACTCCCGCCCACTGTCTTCCTCACCGTCTTCAATCACCTCAATTATTAATACAGGTTACTTAATCTTCCATTTGGGGTCACTTGAAAAAAGACACTAACTTGCGATTTTGCGAGTGATGATTAGACATTAAAGTCCGCTTGAATAGAAAGGTTTTCTTATATTCTGTAACTTCTCTCCTTTTCTCGTTAATTTAGTAATTTACATACAGAGACAATTTTGTGATGTGAATAATAAACTTTTAGAATCCCATTTGCTAAATGAAGACTGCGAACGTCATAGTGTCCTCGTACGTTACTGTCGTAATAACTGACAATTCTGCTTCATACATAAATTCTGGGACGAAAAATAGACTTGTTCAATATTAATAAAATATCTTGTCCCCAGATTCGGCCGATCGTACCCCCCAGAGCCATCGGCAGCTGACATCAGAGACACCCTCCCCCGCCCCTCCCGAAGAGGCAACAGCTTCCTCCGCTTCGGAAGATCGCAGCCTCTCGCTCTAACAGCCGACGACCTGTTCACCCTCCTCAGAAACTACGACGAAGACTACGATACCCCTGACAAGCGCTCCTCCAGCTTCCTCCGCTTCGGAAGAGGCCCCAGCTTCATCAGGCTAGGCAGGTCTGCAGAAGACGACAAGGCCACCTACGAACAGACCTCGGATTTGGTCGTCAGCGGATACCCTCAGAGGAAAAGCAGAGCGCGAGACCACTTCATCAGACTCGGCCGTGACAATGAGGAGCTGGATAAGGGTGAAATGGAAGAAGAAGAAAGAAGGAAGCGCTCCGCAGATGCGTACTGCCACGACTGTCAAGCGTAATGTGATTTTATCTATGGTCAGAATTCCTAAGCATTTTACTAGGATCTAGTTCTGGTAAAGTGCTTGGATTTCTAAGGCTGTTTTCCATCTGTTCGACTTTTATGGATACAGCGTTGTCTATGGAAAATAACTTTTCGTATTCTTATACTCATCTTCCTTTAATCTGGGCTCAAATCTGTTGCTTTTTGTAAATCTATTTTCCATAGACGACCAAATTCTTCCTCCCACAGTTTTCTAACGGCTAACGATTCTAAAATGAGGCTAAGTTTGTGGTGCATTGATAAATGTATATGAATTTTAATCATACGTACTATAAAGTATATTTAATTATGTATTTACTATAATAGATGAAAATGTTAATTATCTAAGAATATTTTTCTTCAGATTTCAAAATAGAGTTATTTCTATTTTAAAGCAAAATACGCTTAGAGGTACATTTACTTATTTTAAATCTTTTGTAGCTTCAATTTGGTGAAAAAAAGACGTTATAACTCCATAAGGCCACCACAAAATGTCCAATTTCTTCGGTTGAATTTAAACTATAAAATATAAGGTTCCAACATGGGGAACAATTTAAAATCTATGGTGGAAATTCTTCATATTGTGGTAGCTTACTGAGTTTAATTAGCTGACAGTCGTACAAATTATTATATTCGCATCTTCGTTATATTTAGGCTCGTTTATTTTAAAAGAACTGACCACTAAACTCTACTTTGAAGTTTAACTATTCACTAATTCTAATGTAATAGATAATTTAAGTACATTTAACGGAGTGCAAGTATCTGAGAGATAGTTTTTAAGGCTGGGTAAAAATCTTTACTATCAGATACTTTCATGTAAAAGTCATTTACTATAGTTTAATGTGCGTTTGAAACTTGCATTATTTAATGTAAAATGTTAAATGAATCGATGTTATAATAGTTAAATGTAAAGTTGTTGCAATACCAAATAAATGGCATTATTATGTAATTAAAAGACTTAGTTATTACACTCATTTCTTTTAAATTTTTTAATAAACATGATATACGTTAACTGACTGTCTGCTTACATTCTCCTTTCATTTGTTTTTCCTTGAATATTATTTCAATCTATACCATGCCATGGGACAATTGGTCAGTTTTTACGATCTGAAATCAATGGGTTATTTATTAGGAACACATTAATCTAAAAATTGCCGACAGACTAACTATAGGTACTTCAGAGTACTTAATAGTATTCGAGACATAATAATATTCGTGATGAAAGATAGACAAAATTATCTTAAAATATAAAAGTGAAAAAACATGGTTTGCTTTCCTTTGTCATCGGATTTAACATTTGTTTTCGATTACAAAGTAATTTAGTTAATTAACCCTAAATATGACCTGTATTTAACTTTTAACCTATGTATGTATACCCTGAGGATGAACATGGACAAAACGAAGCTTATGTCGAATGTCCATGTTACGCCCTACCCAGTTTCAGTTGGGAGCTCAATTATCGAGATTGTCGACAAGTATGTCTACCTCGGACAAACGATCCAGCTAGGTAGGTCCAATTTCGAGAAGGAGGTCAATCGTCGAATCCAACTCGGCTGGGCAGCGTTCGGGACACTACGCAACATCTTTTCGTCCAAAATACCTCAATGCCTGAAGACTAGAGTGTATAACCAATGTGTGTTACCAGTGATAACTTATGGCTCGGAAACGTGGCCTCTCACTATAGGCCTTATACAGAAGCTCAAAGTTGCACAGCGTGCTATGGAGAGGGCTATGCTTGGTGTTTCTTTGCGAGATCGAATCAGAAATGAGGAGATCCGTAAATGAACCAAAGTCGCTGACATAGCNCGAATCAGAAATGAGGAGATCCGTAAATGAACCAAAGTCGCTGACATAGCCCGACGGATTAGCAAGCTGAAGTGGCAATGGGCAGGGCACATAGTACGTAGAACTGACGGCCGATGGGGCAGAAAGATTCTGGAATGGAGGCCGCGTACCGGAAAACGCAGCGTGGGACGTCCACCTACAAGGTGGACCGACGACATCGTAAAGGTAGCAGGGAAGCGCTGGACGCAGACCGCTGCCAATCGATCAACATGGAAAGCATTGGGGGAGGCCTATGTTCAGCAGTGGACGTCCTATGGCTGAAATGATGATGATGAAAATGATGAACCCTAAATAAATCTTAAAGATTTAATTAAATGAATGATGAAATCGCATTCGGAAGAGTGTCAAATTTAATGAAAAGTTCTCAGACTATTGATTTTTAAAATACAAAGATAAGATACTTAGCAATAATTTCTTGGAAATGGATTCGTTTATTTATTTAAAAGGCCATAACTACCTAAGTGGCATCCTCATTTATTAAAAGTTCATCATCATTTCAGCCACAGGACGTGCACTGCTGGACATAGGCCTCTCCCAATGATTTCCACATCACCTGGTTGGTAGCGGCCTGCATGCAGCGCCTTTCTGCTACCTTTATGAGGAGGTCGGTCCACGTTGTTAAAAGTTAAATACTTCAATATCTTAGATAAGTGTAGAGACGACTTGCAAAAAGTCGCTTACAGAAGCTGTATGCAACAAGACAAAGGGTAAAATAGAGCATATTAGGTATTATTTTTTAGAGGTTCCTATGTCCAACAATGGAATCTCTAAAAAATATGTCATAGAAACACGGCGATGTGAAGAGTCACTTATTATTATCGACTTCGATGTCGATTAACGAATATTTTCTAAATACATATAAATACCAGATCGTCGGTCCACCTAGTAGGAGGCCTACCCACGCTACGTTTTCCAGCCCGTGGTCGCCACTCGAGAACTTTCCTGCCCCAACTGCGGGAAGAGCCTGGATGCGGGCAGCGCAGGACCGTTCATTGTGGAAAACCTTGGGGGAGGCCTTTGTCCAGCAGTGGACGTCATTTGGCTGAAACGAAGAAGACGAAGACATATAAATACAAGCTCTTCGAAAACCTTAAGAGCGCTGTCACATTTTTCATGCAGAAATCGAGAATTTGGCAGATTTCGAAATGATTTTAGTCATATAATTTATTGTTATAGCTTCTTTTGACTTATATCATCGTAATTATCATACGTTTTTACGGAATTTCTATTGACAAAATCTCGTTCAAATTGGATTTTTTCCTACGAAAACAGCGAATTTCGAAAGCCCGATTTCCAGGTAACTCGCGAAGGCACAACTTTGAACTAATATTACAACAAATTTATGTCAGTCGCGGACGGCGCTTCGTAGCGAGCGTACGCCGAACGTTCGTTAGAGCGTTCGAAATGGACGGTTCAACGACCTCTAAAATGTTAAAGTGCGCGAACTGTAATCTAGTAATTAGCGAGGTTCTGGCATTTATACAGAACAAGTGTGATGTGATGGACGAAGATGCAATGATTAGATTGTGTATTACTGCTTTTAAGCCAGAAGACATAAGTGCAGCAAAAAATCTATTGTTTACATCAGTAAAGACATCGAAAAGGCAAGTGAAGCGAAAAAGGGAAGGCAAATCTCAACGTGAATTAGAAGACATAATTTCATTGATTAAACAACAAGATCCTGAAGAAATGCCGATCTTTGTCGCTCGTGACCTACACAAACTACCCCCAGTCACTTTCGATCATCTGGATGTTACACGACTGTTGAAAGATATTATTGTACTCAAACATGAAGTTGAAACTATCTTGGATACTTACACACCTATAGACCAATTTTTAAAATTAAAAAATGAAGTCATAAATTTGCAACAAACCTCCATAGTCAACAACTTCGGGCATAATAATGATAATAACTTTATTAATATGAAGCGAGGCACAAACCACGTATTTGATAACTCCGAATATAACTGTGACAGTGGCCCGTCAGGATTCATACACTTTACCCAAGAGGAGACGGTGAACGTAAACAAAAACTCGACCGTTACTGATAAAGCGGCCGGGTGTATTGCGCAGGCGGATCACTCACTGTCCCTGTCGCACGCGCAGTCAGGCGGCAATCTAGCTGTCGCCGCGAGCCCGAACAGTGTGCGCGTGGAGGAACCTACTGCGGTTTCCACCGTCGAAACCGCGGTACAAATGAACGGCGCCTCAACTGCCCCGATGACTAATGCCTCCGTACGGGTCGTCGCTAACGATCAGCTAGTACAATCGCCGCAAATACAAAATGCACCGATAAGGCATGAAGAAGGCTGGCAAACTGTACAAAGAAAGAGACGACAAAATAGATTTTTAGGTAAAAAAGGAACTTGTACCATAATTGAAGGAAATTTTAAGGCTGCAAATTCCAGTGTGGCTATTTTTATAAATAATGTGCACCAGGAAACTTGTGAAAAAGATATAATATCTTATATAAAAAACAGAACTGAGGTGGAAGTGTCATTGCAAAAGATTAATTCTAAACAGCAGAGAGAATACAACTCATATAAAATGTTTGTACCAAGACATAAGCTGAGTTTGTTTCTGGACTGTAACCTGTGGCCTGACGGCATAAAATTCCGACGTTTTATTGAATTTGGCAAGAGAGCCTCTGACAGACAAAGAAGGTCTGATACTGGTGCAATTTATTAATTTGAATGGTTAGTACAACAAACAATGTAAGTCTCAAATTAATTAGTTTTAATTGCAAATCCTTCAAGAGATCTATAGACTCTGTAAGAGTGCTTTGTCAAAGTGCTGACATTATTGCACTGCAAGAGACCTGGCTCTTGCCGCACGAGATACCGGAACTAGGTAAAACTAGTAAGGACTTCGGTTTTTGCGGGAAATCGGCTGTTGACACGTCGAGCGGGATACTTCGTGGGCGGCCGTACGGTGGGGTGGCACTCTTATGGAGAAACAGTAAGTTTAAGTGCGTGACAGTGATTCCGTGTGAAAGTAATCGAATTAGTGCTATTAAGGTCTGTGCATTGGACCGGTCTGTGCTCGTTTTTACTGTTTATATGCCTACGGACTCATCTGACAATCTTTTAGAGTACGTTCAATGTTTGAGTGAAATTATATCAATTGTTGAGGATTGTAATATTGAAACTGTATACATTTTGGGAGATTTTAATGCTCACCCGGGGGAACTCTTTTGTAATGAGCTTCTAGACTTTTGTAATGAGCAAAACTGGTCATGTGTTGATATCCAAATGTTGGGTCTAAACTCTAATACTCACACATTTGTCAGTGAAGCACACGGCAGCCACAGATGGCTTGATCACTGTGTTGTTACAGAGGCTGCTCGGAGTACGGTACAGTCAGTAGAAGTACATTGTGATGTTTTCTGGTCAGATCATTTCCCGCTAGAGATACGTTGTAACCTACAATCTATTTGCCAAACTGTTGAGCTGCCGCGTGCTAAAATAAATAAGGTTCTCTGGGGGGATAAGGACCTTAGTCAAATAGAAATATATACAAAATATTGTAATAATAAGCTGCGACACGTTGGCTTTCCACATGAGTTCCATCAGTGCGGTGACTATATGTGCAATAATAGTGATACGTCACACTTGGCCGCGATAGACTCTCTCTATATTGGAATTATAACGACGCTGCAGGAGGCCGCTATGGTCAGCTATGGTGATTGCAAGGGAGGTGGGAAACCGCACCGTGGTCNATATTTTTTCTTTTTCACACAGTAATAGTACTATGTTTCTTCTTAAGTATAAAGTAGTTTATGTTGCCAAATGACTTTTAGATTATGAGATGTGTCCTGTTTTCTTGCAGTAATTTTCTCGAATTTTGACTATCTTAGACATGATAAAAATGCATTTTAATGAATTAAACATCAAAATTTTCTCAATACACTTTCTTCTTCAGGGTATGCTTATTCTAATGAATACATTCTATCTTCTTACTTATAAATAAAATAAAAAAAATAAAATAAAATTCATTTATTTCAGGCCAGGGCCCATAAAATTTCAATAATAATAATAATTGCATTAAATAATTAAAATCAAATTAAAATCACATTAAATCAATAAAAATAATAATAATGGAGACAAATAAATTAAATTAAAAATTAAATTGAAAATTAAATTAAACATTAAAATAATAAATAAAATTACAATCTAAATTTAATATAACTTTGACCCTAACTGACAATAACCGGTGTTTTATGTTAGACAGATTTTTGACATCCAAAATTTTGATGTCAATGTTAAAGTAAGACGGTGCAACACGGCCTAACAAATGTATCGTAGACAGTACTTTTTATTTTCTTCATAAATCTTTCTTTTCTTTGTAAAGCTATCTACAAGCTTTTATTTTCTTTGACATCTGGAGTTGTAAAATCTTGCAACTTAAAATTTACTTACTTCCCGTTTTCCCATTGAGCTGAAATTTTGCATGTCTACACAGGCATGCAAAATTTCGTTTCATTTCGCACTAAATAATTTAATTTACACGTGTTTTCATGCGATGGCCAAGTCAATATACATATTTATGTAAAACGTTAATGATTTCCTGGACTGGACTTGGTATTACATGGATCTCACAACTTTTTACCGTAGAACAACTGAGTAGTGAGACTTGGTTTTTTGACAAGTATTGTTTTTGATGGGTTTGTATTACAGAACGCATGTGTACCTAATGGGATAACTGTTTAAAAACACGATTAGATAAATTTTGCTCTATGGATAAAAATCTTAAAGTTACCTCTGATTTTTTAGCATTATACGACCATGGTTTATAATAATAATTCTATAAAATCACAATGATATCAGTATTTACCTCTTTGATTTCCTGACTTGTTTAGATTTACAAAAACTAACCCCCTTACTAATAAAAAGTTACACAGTTGTTGATCATTGTTTTTAAATGACATTTCCATACTAAACGTCACTTTAAAACACTGATCAACGAGCGTGTAAGTTTTATTAGTAAGGGGGTTAATATTTATTATTAACTTTTAGATAATAATGTGAATGGCGCTTACGATGTTTAGTTACGAGCTCTCTGATGGACACAGATATTATAGATAACGTTTAAAAAATGGCACGCTCGTTTTCATACATTTCATTCTATTTATTTAACCTATCCATATTTATGTGCGGAAACGTCATAAAATCAGAATAAATTTTAATTTTTCCATCCCGCATCATAAAAACTAAAAAGTCAAAAGTAAAATTTAAATAGTAAATATTTTTCATAAACAAGCTTTTGATGCTGTAAAAAGAATAAAATAAAACATAAATTCTTTCAAACCCATCAACTTATTACTTTACTCAATTTAAAGATTAAAAACTTGTCGCGGGATATACTAGTGTAAAAAATACATTAATTACGTAACTTGATTTTGCTAAAAGTCTGATCTGAGAAAAAATCAAATAGGTAAATTATGCATTATTTCTTTATTATTATTATGTCTTAGGTACGATACAACAACGGATTAAGATCGTTTAGTCGACGCAGCGTTGAAATTGTACAGATAAATGCAGTTTGCGCACTCACTACGCGACGTCAAGCAATAAAAACCTAAAATTCGAACGCCAACTTTTTGCTACAACGCTCTTAATTTAGTTTTGTTCTTAGTTCATCAGCACTAATTATGACAGTAACTCGAACCCCAATTACAATTACCACTTAGTTCATTAATTGATTGACACTTCACAAATAAATATCGAAAAATGATATTCCCTAAGCTTGTTGTTCGTTATTTATTATTCCTTCGTTAATTATTTTTTGTAACAAGTTTTTTCTAAAGCCCGGTGTCAGATGTTAGTTGAGCTTAGGTAAGTAGATGCCTTTCATTGAAAGCCTTCCTTATCTTGAACAGTCTCAGGTTCAATTCCTGACCAAGGCAATTGAGGAAATTATGTTTTAAAATAACTTATATGGTCGTGTCTACGTGAGGAGATAGCGAGACAAAATGCAAATCTTCATCATTATTCATCCTTTTAATTGTTACTTTGATAACAATCAGTATATTCTGTGACACATTTATTGTTAGGTAACTAGCTTTTGCCCACGGCCTCACCCGCGTGAAATTTATCTTGTCACAGATCGTTATAATATTACTGTAATGTTTCATCAAAATCCGTTCAGAAAAATCCGTAGTTTTGTGTGAAAGAGTAACAAACAAACTTTTGACATTAAAATTTATAATATTATATTATAATTTGAAAATAACACCGTTTTACCCTTTCAGCTTGTTTGAGGATTTATAAATAGAAAAAAAGACCCATAAAAAAGAAAGATTTTCCATAACTTATCAACCGTAGTTTCAGGAAACGTGTCATGGTATTTGTGTCTGAAAAGCATCATAGGAATGCGGTCAACCCAATTTCATGGCAACCGCAAATGTTCAAGGGATTTCTGCCTTCTGAGGTCCTGTAAAACTATTTTGATACTTCTGTTTTATCGGGTAAAATGTCGAAGAATCATCTCGTGAGTAATTCAAAGATTGAGCATTAGTTTTTCTCTTAGGCCTAGTAATTAGAAAAATTTGGATTTTACTTAGAGATTCTGGGTTCGATACCAGGAGCATCACACGTAATGATGGTTTTAATGCTGACTAATTTGTTGTTAGAATCATCTTAATTATTCTTCAATGGCAATGTGTGATACCAGGTTTCAAAGGGATTAATAGCTTACTTAATTTAAGCCCTTATTTTAAGTTAGCCTTTTTCTACGAATGAATGCCCACAGAACTGTGATTATAACCATGGATTCTACGTACGTAATAACCTTTGACTTCTGTTTCATTTTCAGCAGAAAGTTTATTTGTTTGAAATAATATCAGTTAATTTAATTGTTTTTTTTTATAAACTAGGTTTTGTTTTTATTTCTTTGAATAATAAAATAATATCAGTTACCTTAACTTTAGTGTTAAAAACCGGTAAGCAAAGACGGCGTCATCGCCAAGGACGTTAGACTCGTCTTACTCCATAATTGGCCGTTCGCCTTAATGCGGCCATGTTGCCGGCAGTTATCTAAACGACTATGAAATCATTTATTGAGTTTATCTTTATGCCTGCTAGATGGGTAAAGTAAATTAACCATTGAAAAAAAGATGCTGAAAGACATTGCCTATTTAACACGAAATGTTGCAAGCTTACGGAGCTGATTTAAGGCTGGGCTGCGCCATCTACTTTAACTTTGACAAATGTTAAGAATCTGTCAAACTTCTATACTAAAAACACTGGATATCGTTAATTATAGTTACCGTTGAAGTTAGGTGGTGCAACTCAACCTATGGATTACGTAAACTATAAGCTAGTTTAATCTTTATGCCATGGCTATACATGGGTGTGAAAATGAATGGAATGTTCACTGAAAATTAAATAAAAGGGATGCAGATTTCAACCCAATGATTTCCACATCGATCGGCCGTAAGTTACTCAAAATCTATTAATATCGCAAGAAAAATAGATGCCACATACCAAAATCTAGACCCAAATAACCTGAAACCTACGGCCAATATAATGGATTAACCCAGGCCAGAAAACGTAGGTGTGGGATAATAACATTACAGATCCGGCGAACTCTACCGAACCGATTATGGGCAATTCAATATGTACGAGAACTCTCTCTTAAAGTGTTAAATGTCAATAAGAGATCAAGTTTAGTTTTGATTGATTCTACGAGTAGTAGCAAATAAAACAGGAAAAATAAATAAATAAATATCCTTGGACATTTTACACTGCGCTTCTAGTCCCAAACTAAGCAAAGCTTGTACTATGGGTACTAGACAACGGATAGCAACGGAACATTCTTAACTACTTTTTTTTTGTAAATACATACATATTATACATAGTAACACCCAGCCCCATCACAGAAATTAAAATTCATCATTTCAATTTCTGCCCGGCCGGGAATCGAACTCGGGTCCTCTAGAAATAGTAGTCCGTTCCGAACCACTACACCAAACGGCCGACTGAATGATTTTAATGTCGTCGGTTTAGTAATAGAGATACCTTCTTGGACCATAGTGGATGGCGTTTACTTTAAAAAGTATGTGGTAAGTATATTGATTTTGGGTACAGAGCTGATGATCGATTCGGCAGAACAGTTCTCGAGTGGCGACCACGGGCCGGTAGACGTAGTGGAGGCAGGCCCTCCACTAGGTGGACTGACGATCTGGTGAAAGTGGCGGGAAGTACCTGGATGCGGACAGCACATGACCAATCGTTGTGGAAATCCATACGAGAGGACGTCGTTTGGCTGAAATTAACGAGCAAACGATGCTGTTAATAAGGCTGGGTAGAGAGAAATCAAAATAATTTATTTGGAAGTAATTTTCCGATTGAAACAGTCCTAAAAATATTTCTACAATCCCTTTTACAAACATTCAACACAATTACATCCTTTGTCTCACTCACACAGGATATTAACGTGGGGAAATGAAAAAGGAAACCAAGATTAAAATATTTCGCAGCAAATGGCGGGGCTCGGTTATTTTAGGGCTAAGACTGATAAATGGAAATAAAACCTTTTTTAGTGAGCCGAACGTGGACCTTTAGTTGTAAAAATGTGCCTGTTTAAAATTTTGACAAACAAAGATGATAGCGACATAATATCGTCAGTTGCAGCTTCACTTGGGGTAACTGACAAAATACAGTTTTTCAGTAGAGCCGTTTAAAGTTTTTTTTCGTCTTAAATCGAACATAACTTTTTTCCTATTTAACCTTTTTTGGATCTGTTTTTACAGAAATGCTTAGGTTTCTACGCGGTTTTAGATTAAATAAAAAGAATTATCTAATATGTTTTAGTAAAGGAAATAAATTGCAGTTACACCAATGTATTTTTGTACTTTTGACAGTTACACTAATTTTACACCATACTTTTGGAAAAAACATAGGTCAAATTGGTGTAAGTACTGCCCAAATTAAAATAATTTGATGTTTTTGCTGGGTTTTGTTTACTTAGTTGCTGTATAATTTATGTAAAAGTATAAAAAAAAAAAAATTAATGAAAAAAATAACTTTTGTCGTTTTCTTTGTTTTTTATTATATTTCATTAGAAGTAACTTTTATTTTATTCATTAAATAATGTTAAAAAAGCCATGGGAATCAAGAAAATATGTGTATTTAATTTTTTTAAGACAGAAATATTGAAATAACTAAAGTATTACTGTGAAACTAAGTAATTTTAATATTGTTTGTAGCTTTGACTTACCAATACCGTATTTAGCTCTACAGGGCAACTTAAACTGAAAACAAAATGGATTTAATTTCCCACCTCTTTATAGCAATGTTGAATTAAGGTCATGAGTACTACAACAGTAAAAGTAACAGAGTAACAACAGGTTAATGTTAGCAACGCGCAGTGACGCCTAGTTGGCTGGATAGTTGCTCAATTTCAATTNAAGATAATACAATCTATAACTACGAGTATAAATATGATTCAGAATGTTAATGTGTTTTTAATTAGAGTAATGGGTACTTAATGATGTAAATCATTTAGTTTAAATACTTATTTATATTACACGTGCGACGCTAAGGATGTGATAAACCGATTAAAATTGACCCATATTTGATTAATTAATTGCACCAATAATCAAGTTAATCTGTGGTTAGATAGTTGTAAATATTACTCCTGACAGTAAAAGTATGAAGATAATGATAATGAGTAAGATAATAATCAGAACTACCGTTACTGTGAATTTTGATTAGATTGAATATTTGACTATAAAGTTAATATTTGAAGAAAGTGCGAGTTTGAATCGGAACACCAGTTATCGTTATAGTTACGATCAAAGTTAGGTGGTGCAACTCAATCTAAGGTCGTAGAGATGGACAGTATTTCTACATACCAAGCCCTAATTAATAGCCCTTTATTTCTAAAGAATATTTTTATGAGCCGTGAGAACGTGAATCTTCCACAAATTTTAAAGACCTATACAATGAACTCATTATTTTGTTAAGCTAATCAACAAACTTTTTTCAATTTCAATCCAAGTAAATTTACTGTTGATTAAAAATTAATTGAGTTTTTATGAATAGAATTATGCCCTTTGTTCTTTTAGAAAAGTTTAGAATAATTGGTACACATTTATTAGGAACTAGCTTTCCGCCTGCGGCTTCGCCCGCGTCCACTACATTATAAATATAGCCTATAGTGGACCCGCCTATTTTTTTTTTCAAAATAAAATGTAGTCTATGTTGCTCGTGGTTAACGTAGCTTTCGAATGGTGAAAGAATTTTTGAAAACGGTCCAGTAGTTTTTGAGCCTATTCATTAGAACCAAACAAACAAAGTTTTCCTCTTTATAATATTAGTGTGGATAAATTAATTGAAAATTGCTAACAAATCTTTAAAAAATAGTAAGTATTTGCCAATAGATCTAACTGATTTAATTCGCAGTTTCATTGATTGTCGGATGAGCCAAACAGATCATTAGTCGGCGAATTAGTCGCCATAGACAAAACGACAAAGCGAAACCAGCGACAAAAGACTGGCCACCATTCATGCTACACACTGTCCCGATGGATAATGCAAAACGAGCGCAAAGTTGTTCGGTGTACACCCGCGGCTTGACTTTGAGCGGGTTAAAAGTCATTTATTTTCTGCTAATAGGCTTTTAAAAAGCGCCTTTTACTTAAGTATTTTAATAGCCATAACTATAACTTCAACCTTAGCATATACACTGAGTAGGTACTAATCAAGTCATGAGCTAAGGTGGCAGTTGGCACATGTTAAATAGCAACAATAAACTAACAATTTTATTTCTCTCGCTCTCTCTAAGGTTCTCAAACCTCTTTTTGTGTATTTTTAGAAGTGATGTCAAGCGTAAACTGCGGGCACTTTTTGCTTTAAATAACTATTTTTTTTTACAAATTCTATTCCTCAATCTCCGCTCTTGGTAAAGCTTAGCTTAAGTTCTCTGGCTTTTTAATGTAATTAAATTATAACTTGTGAAATACAAATTATTTGCAATAATAAATGGGGCGTCAAAGTTGTTACATAAGAAGTTAACTATTTTTATTTACAGCACTGAATTTGAAAAACCTTTTAAAATACCTTAACGTTTTATAAAGTAGAGTCAGAGAAAAAAAAAATGATTTTTAAGTTTTTTGTCTGACTACTTTTGGTGACCACTCGCACAAATTCAAAGCTCTTACGCCTCGCGAACTGTATTTTATTCTAAGGCAATCTATTTTTACAAGTTTAAAATACATATTTGTAGTCTCCTCGTCTGAAGCAAGCCTTAACCACTATTTATGCGGTGAAATGTCCATCGTGTATTGAGTATTGACCGTCATTTGCTACGCGTAATACTGTACTAATTACTTTCAGGCGATTTCGTTAAATCCTGAAACAAATACCTATGTAAAACGTTTAAAAGTTATTACCAAGTATCGATCGGTATTCTCAAAATGACCTTACCTATAGGTAAACTTAAATAACCCTCTTCCAAACACCCTGTATATTTAAAAAACATCATCATTTTAGTCATAGTTTAACGATGAACAATAGACCAATTTATGTATTAAATTAATGAAATAAAACGTTAACTAACCGTCCAATTTCATATGCTGACAATAAGTCATTAGTGCGTAATGTATTGCAATGATTTAATTATGACTGAACAATAGTTCCAGAAGTAATTTATTACAGTTTACTAAGCTTCCTTTGTCTGACTATAACTTCGAGTATTACTAAAAACTAGCTTCTGTTCCCGGCTTCACTTGAGTGGTTTTCGATCTGACATCTACTGTTCAAAGACGCTTTAATGCTAACAAAACTGTGCTATTTTATAAATTTAACCCATCGAAAAAAACGCTATATTTCTCGCAAAAGTATACATATGAAAAATTTCATGAACCCCTAATTTTTTTAATGTTACAATATACTCTTGTCGTTTTCCATCCCGTTCAAGTATTTTATTCGCGACAAAAAGTAGACAAGTCCTTCTCAAAATTCCAATCTCATTGTACTGACACCAAAATCATTAATTGATTCAGTGGTTACTTCATTGAGTCCTAAATATCCTTTACAACTTTATTAAGCCTTACGCCCGTATTCACAAACGATGCTTGCTTAAGTGAAGTATCAAATCAAACGCACAGCGTTGAAAAGACCTCTGTGATTGGTTCGTGTGTCACCCTGTGCGTCTACACGCACTGTGAGACCTCATAGTAATGGATTTCACTTCTTTTTGTAGAAAGTGGCAAAATTATTTAACGTCGTCGTTTTATCGACATTTTTTACGATATTAAACACAAATAAACTCAACGACCTTTAAAATGGACAACGAATCAGAATTGTTTTAATAACATAAACTTAGCGAACCTTACAATACAGTGTGAGTCACGTTAAAGTGTACATATGAAAATAGATGAAACTAGACATATTTTTATCGACAAAAAACAGGTCAAAATTTTTTTGAGATTTTTTTTTAATTTTTTATAGAATTTTTTTTCTTCCATTTACTTATTGTAAAGAAAGCGTAATAACTTTTAAACTAAGCTGTATATCCTGATAAAATTAAAACAGTAATAATGCTAAATAACAGGCGATACTAAAAAAATACATAAAATACACAAAAAAGGCCAACAAATAATAAAAAATGAAACTTTTTGAAAAAAATCTGCTTTTAAATTTGTGTTTTTTTTGTTATTTGATAAATTTCTCCAAAAAATGCCCCTATAACCGGTGGTTTTTATTACTTTGTATTATTTTCTATCGTATTACCTTCGCAAAACCAAAAATCGAATGTCTCTATCCCTATCACAACGTTTGCAATGATCGTTTGAACTAAGCCTCTCCGGGCGCGCCATTCAAAGCTTCGTTAACAACGAAACTGAAAATGGCTCTAGATTTGTAATTTTGATAAAGACAAGTTAGATTTCAAATAAAAAGAAAAGATTTCGAAGTAAAATAAGCATTTTAGTTAAAATTAAAATTGTCTCTACCTGTAGCGGAGAATAATGTTGTGGCAGGCCTTTGTTCAAACGATCATAGCAAATGTTGTGATAGAGATAGAGACATGCAATTTTTGGTTTTACAAAGGTAATACGATAGAGAATAATACAAAGTAATAAAAACCACCAGTTATAGGGGCATTTTTTGGAGAAATTTATCAAATAACCAAAAAAACACGAATTTAAAAGCAGTTTTTTTTTCAAAAAGTTTCATTTTTTATTATTTGTTGGCCTTTTTTGTGTATTTTATGTATTTTTTTAGTATCGCCTGCTATTTAGCATTATTACTGTTTTTATTTTATCAGGATATACCGCTTAGTTTAAAAGTTATTACGCTTTCTTTACAATAAGTAAAAGGAAGAAAAAAAATTCTATAAAAAATTAAAAAAAAACTCAAAAATTTTTTGACTTGTTTTTTGTCGATAAAAATAGGTCTAGTTTCATCTATTTTCATATGTACACTTTAACGTGACTCACACTGTATAATAAACGAAATCAACGAAATGCAAATTACACAACATTCAACTTAATCGACGGGGGGCTCTCTCAGACTAAGGATAAAATAGACTTGTCAGCCGCGTACACCCCTGTGAGACAGACATAGAGTACATTCAAAATTTGGGGTAGCCATGTTTGAAAATAAACTCCCCAATTTTTAAGTTTATCCTAATATGAATATGAGAAGATTTGACAACATTTAATCATTTAATATAATAGGCATACAGGAATAAAACGAAAATCATTTAAAAATAAAAATATTTATTACATGCAGATTCAAATATTATTATTGGCAGAATGTTCTGATTAGAGGATAAATAAAATCAAAATTATCTTTATTTGTATACATACACTAATGAAATTAGTACTTACAAATTGTCAATTAATGCTCTAAGGAGCCTATACATGTCTCATTTTTTTTGCCCTACCAGCCACTCTACACATTTTCTTATTGCCATTTCATCAAAGCACAAACTGCATAACAGTTTTTTCGAAATATTATTTTTTGCAATTTTTTCTATAGTTTGAAGAGCTTCAGATGAAAGTCCTGGTTCACCATCTACAGTTGAATACCAACGTACTAATGTACGTGTATGGGGCAGGCAAGTTTTAAAATGCTGGCGCACATAATTATAGGCGCGTGGACTGATGAAATGAAGATTTAAAGCTTTTCGCACTTCGGGTGAAAATTTACTTTTGTTTGGCGTAATGAAGTCCGAGGCATTATTAAGCACAGAAAGTAAATCCGCTGCTTCCTGGTTGATGAATCGCTTTGTTTTTAAATTTTCTATAATATCAGTCAATTCTGCATTTTTTTTACAAGTCTTCGAGTCTTTGATCTCAATGCGGTTATTTTTTTCTTGCGGTTTTCAGCTATTAACGTTCTTCTTTGTAAATTCACTGTCAGCTTTAACTTTCTTGGTGTCATCGTGTCTGCTAGATTATTTGACTGCAAAATAAAAAAAGATGAAATAAGTTGAGGGATTCGCAAGACCGCAACTCAAGAAAATATTTTCTCAAGCTCCACCTAGTAAAATTATTTATCTAACAAGATATTACTTACTGCTTGAATATCGCATTCCATGGGTAAAACTTCGGTAGTTTCGCTAGATGAAGCTTTGTCACAATGAACTGGTACATCCTGCAAAATAAAATTGATACAGGAAAAACTTTATATCTAAATAACTAAAAAAATGTTTGAATAAAGATAACAAAAATAGTAAGTATACTCGAGGTCATTTATGAAGACCCAACGCGACGCTGTGAGATAGTAAATTAAAAGCGTTATTATTTACATAGGTATGCATTGAGGCTTTCTAAACTTACATGAACGGCTAATGTTGGTATTGAATAATTTGCCAAATACATTTTCTGCTGCTTTTTCTGAAAGCAACCAGCTTGAAAATGGACAGAACACATGCGAGTGTGCTGAGTGGGCTGCCAATTTTGCCTTCCAGTCGCTGCAATCCAAAGACTTCGTGAAGTCTCGTCCGTTGGGAATCTATAAAAAATAAGAAGAGTCATAATTCTGTACCCCCAGTGAAAAGGGATCTAACTCGACTTAGATCAAAATTGACTTTATAACATAATGTGAATCTCTGAAAAATTAGCTATTTTTGTATCTAATCGGTATGTTTCTACGACGTATAGAAAAGAAAATATTTTTGTGCCAAATGATACAAGTAAGGCTTTGTGAACCAATTTTGAGTTTTCTTTCGTGTATATTGATACATGTCTACTTTTAACAAAGTGTACCGGAGGCTTCTTTCAATTTTTTATTGTGTCAAGAGGTACGACTCGTAAATGTATCACTTTACACTTGTTAGCGGGTGGTCAATTCAGTGTGGTGTAAAATGATTTATGTCCTATTACATCACTTTACACGAATGTAAAGTTGCCGTGCATGGCGATATAACTGGGTTTTTATTTAATTACGAAAAAACTACATGCTATATTTCCCAAACTGGCACACTGCCTAATTATATCTAACATTACCTTTCACCTAAAAAATATTTCACCAAGTTATCTCTAATAGCGACGAAGCAGGATTTTTTTTAACTTCAAATGCGATTTCCCAAAAATCACCATTTTCGACTTAACTCCGTTTTCACTGGGGGTACAGAATTAATTTAAATAATACCTAACTATCACTCCAAACCAAACCAAAAATCATTTAAGTTCACCATTAAGTTTAAGAACGTGAACATGATCAGGCTCTCCAAAAAAGCCTAAAAAGGACTCTGCCTCGACTGTTCCTCAAATATCAGGTCCCTGAACTACTTTTTAAATCGGAAAAAGAGCTATAATGTAGTTGAGAGTCAAATCTAGAGAATGTGATTTGTTTTTGAGCATTTTAAAGCGCTTTTTGGTTGTCACCGCAACTTCAAGGTTGTGTACGGGTGCGTTGGCCACAGAAAACAAGGTCTTTCCGACTTGACGCGTTCAGGTCAATGTAATTTCTTCTGTTACTATCTGTTTTGTGACTGTGGACTTTGCGGGGAGTTCAGTAACAATAAATTACGAGAACGCTATGCTAGTTAGCAACGGAGCGGCTTGAGATTTATCTGCTATCTTATATCGGCTAGTGATGTGTGGATATTTGTAGATGTCGATAAACTATCAACTCGTTCATCCACGAGAATAGATAAGCCGTTTGAAAAATACAGTCAAACCATTTGTAAAAGCTTATTTTGGATGCGCATGTCAATCATATATTTTTGTTGGAAAATAGCAACTACATAAGACTTCACAGTGTTTATTACAGTTACTTTTTGTTTAATTTAAGTAAAAAATTCTAGTTATTAAGAGTCTTGTACCGTGTGTACTCAATATTTTTTTACCAATATTGTTAACCTGTGTTACTTATGGCAGCTGAAAAGGCATTCTTGAATCGTAAAGCACAGCTTAGTGCAGCTGCAGCCGCTAGAAAGAACATGCTGTTTTTAAATTTTTGTAGGCAAATAAAATACTTTTAATTTTTTTATGTTGATCGCTGAATTAATCTGAATCGTGGTTTGTAGTATATCCTTTATTTTTATTTACCTACTTTGGAAAGACTTACATACTTTTTACTAGTATTACTTACGTCGACAAGCAGGCTACTATTTACTTAGCTGATATGATGATGATACCAACAAAATTTCTAATTTACTGTACTTACCAGAGACCAAACTTTTGTCGAGAGCCAATCATCTTCATCATCATCATTTCAGCCACAGGACGCCCACTGTTAAACATAGGCCTCCCCCCAATGATTTCCACATCGCACGGTTGATAGCGGCCTGTACCCAGCGCCTTTCTGCTTTATAAGGTAGCAGGACGTCCACTGCTGAATATAGGGAGGGAGGCCCCAATGATTTCCACATGGCACTGTTGGTAGCGGCCTGTATCCAGCGCCTTCCTGCTACCTTTAGGTATTTAGTAGAGCCAATAGAGCACATTAAAATCAGAGTTGTAGCTCCTATGCTTTATCGATATCGATAAATTTCCCAATGCACATCCAAGCCAGCACTACCACGCACCTGTCTCTGCGGGCGATGCATAAAAGCCGCGATATACTGCCGGCACGTGAGCAATTTGCAGCAAAACATGTTATTATTAGGTACTAGCTTTCCGCCCGCGGCTTCGCCCGCGTGGAATTTTGTCTGTCACAGAAAAACTTTATCGCGCGCGTCCCTGTTTCAAAAACCGGGATAAAAACTATCCTATGTTCTTTCCCGGGACTCAAACTATCTCTATGCCAAATTTCATCAAAATCGGTTGCGAGGTTTAAGCGGGAAAGCGTAACAGACAGACAGACAGACAGA